>NC_056737.1:1614644177-1614691677 GCF_019279795.1 Protopterus annectens
CCCATGTCGGACCTACTGCCTGTCACAGGCGGTGTCCCACGGGCTCTGCCCGGTCCACTCTTTTTCTACATCTACATTTCCACAGTACAAGCACACACAGGGGTGTTATGGCTGACATTGTTTGTAGATGACTGTGGACCGGGTGCCATAGTGGGACGGACATCTGACACAGATATCCTTCAAAGGGGCCTCCCAGATATGGATATCTGCTGTCAGGGACATGGCCTACAGCTAAATGCCAGGTGATGCATAGTCATACCCATCGGGAAGAACGAGGTCACCCCTGTCCGGCATATGGGTGGCAGTCCACTGAGCACGGGGGGAATTACCAGGGATCTGGGGACCCGGGTTGTCAGTCACCATTCATTCGACACACACGTTGCTATCGTGGTTCGGTAGAACTTCTGCATTGCCCGCCTGATCGTGCAGGGACTCACATCTAGATCAGGGTAGGTCATCGTCTCCTTGTACTCATTACTCGTTACACCTATGATTGAGTACATTGCCCCATTCGGAAGGTATCTGACCCGACACCTACAGCAGCTGGGAAGGCCCCATAGGTTAATCGTCAGACAGATGCAGGGTGTCAGGGAGTTGTGTTATGCTGCCCCACTGTAAGGACTCCTACTCCATTCAGTCACATACCTCTTGTTCAGTGTTGACCTGTGCCTGACATACGAGGCCATGTCGACCCATATTTGATGTCTATGCTTCACCTACTGGATCTACATCCCTCGGAACCACAAGGGCAGGTGACGTGAACCTTGACACGGTCATTAATAGAATGTGTTGGAGTGACACATACATCACCCAGACACTCACTATGCTGTGGATCTACATCACAGTACATGTGAGGCGGAGAACCTTGTTGGCCTTGTTCGAGGAGGATCTTGTCCGTTGGATGGGGGATTGCAGATATACCCCATGGATTACATCATTGTCACTGCTTGACAGAGGTACAGCAATATAATAGGCATTTATCTCCAGACCAGGGGGTTGGCAAAGGAAACCTAACTATGGCCTAGGGTTATGGCTGCCCTTGGGTAGATAGCCTACTCTGTACCTATGGACCTATGAACCTATGTTCATATTTTGTCCCATTCACACTTGTCTATCCCCTATCCTCTTTCTCATGTGTATATTTCTGTGGCACGTGATTGTACTCTGTCTTACCTGCAGGTATGCTGTCTACAGTGCACATACGTCACGGTTGATTACAGTGTATCTGTGTACCTACCTCTGTGATACTGAGGACTACCACACATCCTTCACAGCATTACATGCATATGTCCATTCTATCATTCTTTGGCCTAAGGGGGGGTGTTAAGGCAATGGTTACACATGTCCCTGTTTGTGCGCGCGTCATGGTGGTCTTTGACCAGCCTCAGTTGCTGTCGTGGGATGGACGGTAGTGTTGGTGTGTGTTTGGCATGTGTTTTCACTGCCGGTACATCTGTGGTAGGTGGGGTTTGCACATGTTCCTCTTTGCAGGGGGCCCCATCCTGGACTTTTGTGTCATGCATCTACACTTGGCACGTGCCATATGTCCTGTGCTATTCCCACAGTCGTGTATGCCTTCATGCATTACTACTGCATGTTACTGGCTGTTTGTATGTGGTACACATGGCTATTATGGTGGATGGCTTGGCCTATTCCCATGCTATGACATACCCATCCATCCAGGCATATGCATGTTATTCCGTCCTTTGCGTTGGCCGTGGGTGTTTGGCCGTCCGGCAATGCTACTCTCAACATGTGATGTCCCACCTTCCCCTTCTGTGCCTGTAGCACCCTGTTAGGGCGTCCTGTTTGGTAGGCAGGTGTTCCGCTATATGTGTTGTGTTTGACATGTCTGCATTGCTAATCATCGGTACGGTGGCTGAACATACTGCCTTGTCCAGATGTGTACAGTTATGGGCACTGTGGTGTGTGCACGCCTATGGGGTTTCGACAGGTCCATACCACATGCGGGATGTACACATTCTGCCGACACATTCACATGCAGCCATTTGGATATCTGTACCTGAGGTGGGTTGTTAACATGTGGGGTACATATTTGCCCACGTGGCACTGCCTAGGACAAGACTTCTTACCACATTTCGGGTATGCCCATTGTGTGTAGGTGTGTAGCTGCGCAAGGCTGCTAGCTGGGTTGGGTGCACGGTCGTACGTGGGTGCGGGTTACATGCTATGACGGGGCTGTTGTGTATTACATTTGCATGCATGAGTTCTGCTTCTGGATATTACGCTTAGGCATACGCCGTCCTATGTGTATGCGACGGGCACATTGCTGGGTGTAGTACATGTTGCTATGCACATGTTTGTCTGTGTTTAGGGTATCTTGTTTCCTTCTTGTTGTTATATCGCCACGGCTACCCGGCTGTGTACTCTCACTACTGCTGGTGACCATGCCCATGTCGCTACTTCTATGTCGGTGTGGCGCGCTGACATGCTGCGGTACACCTTCACTGGGTATGCCCACTGACAGTGCATTGCAGGATGGACACGGTATTACGCGTATCCTTTGTTCCTTGGATGGGTACACTTAGGACTTCGTGAGTTAATGTTTGGTTCTCCGTTTTGTTGGAACGGGTACTATGTTGCATGGTCTGTGTACGTTTCATTCTCCACGGGCCCTGGCTGGTGCGGTTACTATTACAGGCGGACTGTGGAAGTCAGCACTTTAGGTTGCTCATCGCCTGCCGGCTTGGCCACGCCTCCGGACGCATCCTACTTGGGCTCGCTCACGTGCCCTACGCACGTGTCTGTGGTTGCGGCGCACACTCATTACTATGCATATGGCACTGCTACGCCGACTATTCACTGCACCGCCGGCGCAAGCCTTACACCGGCCTTGCGCCGAGCTTCATGAATCCCGGGGAATGTTTATTGCAGTTTAGTTGAGATATTATTAAAAAACATGTTTTCCTTTTTAATAAAAAATATTATTGACAGCAGAAAGGTATTGCAATGGGGTCCACAGTGGCTCCAGCTTTCACCAGTTTAATTATGGGATGGTGACAGGTAGAACTCTTACTGACTATATTTAGTATTATTTATTTATTTTTATTTTACATTTGTTGATCAGGGGTATCCAGCTGAGCTATTGCCCTTTTTCAGTGGAGACCCAGGGAGAAAAGGTCTGAAGATATACAATGCAATAAAAATAGCAATACAGATATATTTCAATAAAAAATAGCAACAGATAATTTTGGTAGTTAAAATATGTAAGCTATATATATATGTATATTGTTGACAGATAAAAATGAACTATAAACAAAAAAGAGAATGTTAAAAAAGTAGAATAAGTTGTATGTTTTGGTTTAAAAAAAAAGTTGAGTAAATATAAGGTTTTGTATGCAGAGTAGCAGAAACTTAAACTGTTACATGAGAATTTCAGGGAGCAGAGTATAGAAGAAGCTTTGGAGGTTGCATAGGAAGCATAGGATGAAGTACTTAATGGTAAGTTTTAGTAAGTTAATTTGACTGAACTATAAAATGTATGTAATAATCAGGGAGGGTGAGTACAATGGCAGGACCACTGTTTTTAAAGTGGTCTTTGGTTGCTAGCTTAAATTGTTTGGGTTGAGTCAGGGTCCTTATTTCTTGTGGGAGTTTGTTCCAAGCAATAGGGGGATGGTAGCTATATAAGTTGCAGCCTGTGTTGGATTTGGGTTTATGGATTGTTAGTAGGTCTTGGGTTGATTTTGGAGAAGTCTGGTAGGGGTGTAGTGAGAGATAAGAGATGATAGACGTGGGCATAAATCAGACTGATATAGGATGAAGTGTATGATTTGGAGTTGAGATTGTAGGAACAGGTGAGGTAGTCCAGGCCAGTTCAGGTATTTTAGGGAGAGACAGTGGTGAGATTTATATGTTTGTTGAGCTGAAAATATAGCTATTTTGTATTAGGTTGATTCTAATTTGGTAAGTAGGGAGGAGTTCAGATTTGTGAGTATTTGGGAACAGTAGGTTAAGCATGGTAGAAGGTAGGCATGGGAAAGAGAAATCCTAGCTTCAGTAGTTCGGAGTTTGCTGTTCCTGTACAGTAGCCCTAGATTTTGGTGGTTTCTTTTGATACAATTGTTAATGTGAAGATCAAATTTAGTTGGTCATCAATGGTAATGCCAAGGAGTTTTGTGCTAGTTTTGACTTCGATAGTATTGTTTAGGGACCTTATGGAGAAGGAAAGTTTAATGTGGTTTGCAGATTTAGGTAGAAAGAGTAGTAATTTTTTTTTTCCTAGGGATGAGGATGAGCTGATTATTAGTGAGCCATGTCTCTACTGAGTTGAAAGATGTATGGGTATTTGTTAGGGGTTCTAAGGGGGAATTAGTAGTAGTTATGACTGTAGAGTCATCTATAGTCATCTGCATATTGGACAATGTTAGACTGAGGACAAGAGGAGTGGAGTGAGTTGGTGAAGATATTAAAGAGTAGAGGTCCATGAATGGAACCTTGGGGAACACCATTTCTTACTGAGAGAGGGGTAGATAGTGCTGAGTCCCATCATAGGTTCATAGGTTCATAGGTAGGTACTAGTCTATCTGCCCAAGGGCATTTATAAGCCTAGTCAGAGTGTGTCAGCTTTCGCTGCCCCATTGATTAATTAACTGAGCCTCTGTCAAGAAGAGCCAAGGAAGTGATCCCAAGGGTGTATTTTCTGTTACCCATCCACTCATCAAGGTTTCTCTTGAAGAGTGTTAGTGAGGAGCTCTGCCTAATGTAGTTAGGAATTTTGTTCCAAAGCATGGGGAGTCTCTGTGACAGGAATCTATCTCTCCAGCATGTTCTATTTATTGTTGTGGTGAGGTTTAGCTCACTAGAGCGAGTGGCTCGCAGTGACTTGGATTTCTTTAGGTGGAGCATGTCCATCAATTCTGAGTTGGACATGGCTTTGTAAGTTAGGCAGAGATCACCTCTGATTAAGCGATATGCCACTGAGTACAGTCGGAGTTTTTCCAGTTGGACTGCATAGGACATATGTTTGAGGCCAGTAATCCTCTTAGTGAGGTAATTTTGTGGTCTTTCCAGCTGTTGGAAGTGTCTTATGAGGTACATCCCAAGTGGGGCATTGTACTCTATGATGGGTCTGATAAGTGACGAGTAGAGGGGCACTATAACCTCTTTATTTCTAGATGCGAACCCTTTAGTAATTAGATGGGCTACATAGAAGGATTTCCTAACTACTTTGGCAATATGATTGTCAAAGGAGAGAGTACTATCTACCTGGGTCCCCAGATCTCTTATTACCTCTTCTGTATTAAGGGAGCTGCCACCTATGTGGTAATTCATGGTTGTTTTGTTTTTCCCAAACAGAATAACTTTGGCATTTAGCTTGAGGCCATGACTTTGACACCAGGTGTCCATCTCAGTAAGACTCAGAAAGATAGCTAGAAAACCATGCAACTGTATCAGGGGAAAAGTTTAGGTCTACAAGTTTATTAAGTAGCAGAGTATGTGAGACATGTCAAAAACCTTAGAAAGATCAAGGAATAGACAGGATGTGAGTTTGTGATCATCTTTAGCCAGGGCTAAGATGTTGAGAAAGTATAGTAGAGCTGTGGTTGCACTATGCTTGGGACGGAAGCCATGCTGTGTTGGAGTGAGAAGTTTGTCTTGTAAGAGATAATGTATAACTTGTTTGTGAGTACATTTCTCAAGGATTTTGGAGAGAGGAGAGAGGATAGTGATAGGTCTGAAATTAGACATTTCTGTGGAGTTACCTCCTTTATGAATAGGAAGAGTGTAAAACTGTTTCCAGATAGAAGGAAATTTAGACTCAGAGATGGAGAGATTGATTAGTATAGATACAGGCATAGCAAGGGAGTGTGCAGCAATCTAGAGAAAGTAAGAAGGAATATTGTCGGCTGATACAGAGCATGATTTGAGCTTTGAGAGTAGAGTTCTAATATAGTCAGTCAGGTTTGCGAGAGAAGGAGTTTACTGAGATAGTGGTTGAGGGGTATATAGGGAGGTTTGAAGTGTTGTTTGAGAGGTTGGGGTTAAATAGTTTGGAAATTGATCTGATAAAGTAGGTGTTGAAGCTAGTGGCAGTTTCTTCAGGTGACTTGTCAGGACATGGGTTTAGTGTAGTTGGGTTACATGGATGTAGTATTTGGTTTATAGCATTCCAGAATTGTTTTGGATCAGATTTTGATGTTTTGGGGGGATTATAATAAAAGTCTTTTTTGTCTTTGTTGATAAGTTTTTTTGTCTAATTTCTAAGTTTTTTATATTTTAGGAGGTCACTTCAGCAACATTATTTTCTACAGGACATTTATAGACAATTTAATTTTTTTATTTTTAAAGAAGACAACAGAGATTACATTAGGTTTATAGAGGGCTTAAATAACAGTTCTAACTTTTTAAAGTTTATTAAGGGAGATTCAGGGAATAATGTTTTTTTTTTTCCTAGAGGTGAAGTTAGAATGGAATTTGGACAAAGAAGGTTTTACAAGTAGAATTTATTATAAATATGCTTTTTCCAACAGCTATTTCCATTATCAAAGTAATCATCCAGGTTTTATAAAGAATAATAATCCTAGAGGCCAATACGTTAGGGCCTGTAAGAGGACAAGCTGAGATAATGATTTTGAAGAAGAAATTCAATTCATTACTACCCTGTTTCAAGTGAGAGGATATAACCTTCATAGGTTAAATCAATTGGCCCAAGAAATATTTAACGTCAAATGATTGTTTTGGTCCTATATTAACCAAGGTTTTAAAAAATGCCAAATAAAAACAATGACATGATTACTAAGCCTCAATATTGCATTAGTCAGTAGATAGTTTCAATACTAAGGAAATTATTAGCAATAACTGGAAAATTGTTGTAGGTAACCAAGATCTGTTTGATGCACTAGGAGGACATCCATTTTTGTATATAAGAAAAATGTAAGTTTAAAGCAATTATTAGAGAATGACAATACTAGGATTTCTCCCCATTACTGACAAACGTTTATATACCTATAAATGTAATAACTGCACAGCTTGCCATTTCATTTATGAAGGGCCCTATATTTTGTTAAATACATTGAACATATCATTAGAGTCCTAGGAAGGTTTGATTGTTATTCTAAGGGTTTGGTTTACATTGTGATGTGCTCCACGATGGCCTAGTTTTACATAGGCATGACCACTAGGACCTTAGGTAAAAGGACTAAGGAGCACAACTATGCCATGAAAACCAAAAACACTAATAATGCACTTTATTAACATTCAGTGAAATGTATTAAATGTAAAAAGTTTCTATTTGCTGAGCTGGAACAGGTCTGTATTGATATGAAAAGAGGTAATTGTAAAAATCAAGTTGAAAGAAAAGAGACTGAATGGCAAATTAGACTGAATGCTGACATGCAGCCAGAGTTAAATGAAACTATCGATATTAAGTGTTTCCTTAGCGAATGAAGGTTAGCCATCCCATAGAGGGTTAATAGATTTTTATTGAAAGTTCATTGAATTTTACTTGTGTTTTTTTCTGTTTGAAGTAGTATTTAAATTGCTGGGTTATTTAGAAAATATTTCTGATGAAGTTGACTTACTTATTTGACAAAATCGATTATTAAAAACATTTTACACTACTAATGAAGTCAATTTACTTATTTGATGAAAGTGATTATTAAAAAAAATTCTGCTAAAGATTGGTGGCAGTGTCATTCTCTGAAAAGTGCACACAAGTTTTTTTTTACTTTACTGGCTGTATTGTATACCACTTTTCAGAATTTTTCAAGTTTTATTCATTCTTTAGTTTTGTTGGAATTTAAAATCCTGTTCACTTAAACACTCAATAAACATATGTTCAAATTAAAATCTACAGGTTTGAAATATAGCAGAAAACAGAAATCAGACCTGAAGAAGTTCATTGAACAGAAAGGAGTAAAAATTCAATGTAAAATTAAGTAAGACACTGGTTATGACTGGGACAGATATAAATAAATACATATATACAATGTTCTTAGATGTGTGCATATAATAAAATTAATAAAACAATTAAAAAAAGAAATGGATAGCCAAAATAACTGAAGAGAAAGGATATAAGGAAGGGTTAAAACACCAGGCTAGTCTGAAAGTAGTCACTTGGGAAGATGGGCACAACTGTTGTGTTTACTGCAGACATGTCTTATTTAATATCCAGTTTAGTAGGTCAAAATGGAGTCACCAGTACTATCCATTAGGGGGGAGAGGGTAAACAGGAACTGAACAAATTACTAACAGCAAGCAATGAAAGATAAGAGATATGCAGATTAATGGCAAAGGACACAACTAAAAGCAAAGATAAAAGGACATGAATACAATAGGTATAACATAGAGAGTTATGATCAGGTCTCTGATCATAACCGCATTATGTCTTTGAGACATGGATGCAAAGAAATTTAAATTTAGAGTGAAGGTTGTATAATGGATTAGTAGTGGAACTCATAGAGCTGTTAATAGCAAAGATATCTTCTTAGGGACGCAGAAATATGAATTAGTATGGTAAACGTAAAAATGCATAAAAAAAAATGGATCATTTAAAATAATATTAAGGAATTGAATGTTCTTTTTCAAAAGAAGTCATTGCAACTACCTGAGAATATGCTGATGCCACAGATAATAACCATTTAAAAAGAATTAACTGAATTAATACATGTAATGCTGCAGTTTTAGATGATGCAAAACCACTGAAGATATCTTACTGAAGAATAGTCTAATTTCACTAAAAAAATAGATGATACTGTCTGACGAATGCCATGAACTGTATTTTTGTGAAACATCTGAGAAAGATGAATATGAGCAAAATGGGTCTATATCACATAGTCGAAGTTACGTAACTTTGAACAACTAATGGTTGAACCATTATGTTCAAAGTTGCATAGCTTCGATTACCTAAAAAAAACCCACAACAGACAACAAAATGAACTGTTGTAAGCAGGGGTTAAGCCCCCCTGCACCCCCCACATTGGTTCTGCACCCCCACACCCCCGCTACTTAAATATACCAACTCCGAGATCAGATCACATTGAAGTGAATGAAAACCTCCGTCTATTGGAGATTTCCATTCACATGCTCGAAATTTTACAAATTCGAACATATGGTCTCGACCAAATGTGGTTCGAACTTGTAAAAGTTTGATGACGTGATAGGAACCTGAGCAAAATATGAAAAATAATCATAAACTGGAGGTTTAGAGACCTGACATTGAAAACTGGACTAGGATTCTTTGCACATGCATGTGGTTTCTTCCTATTGTTAAATCTATTGGATAGGATAACACCTAATGATTCCACATAGCCTTAATAAGGAGAGGGATGTGTCTAGTGTTTAGAATGTGTTACAAGTTCAAAACTTAGGATTTTTTAAATTCATTTTCTTGCAGGGGAGTTGCAGTATGTACTCTTCTTTGTTGGGACTCCACTAGAACCCCCCCTGTCTTTAAATATTCTATATCCAAGATCACTGCACCTTGGAGTAAGGGTGAAAATACAGATTAAAAAATTCCAACTATCAAAATTACATGGCTTCTCATTTCATTTCTTGCAATTTTGAGGAGCACATGGAAAATACCTTGATAAAAGATCTGTTTTCACCACCTGACACATATCAGTGAATGCCTGTACTAGGCAGTTATAGTCTGGGAGACATTTTTAACAATTCACTTTTTACTAAGCTTTTGATAGCTACATGTATTCATTTTATTGGAGTTCATCTTCACAAATTATATATTCATTTTTTCAAAATATGATTTGAGTTTTAAACATAACAAATAAAGAATTAAAGTATAGAGAAAACAGAAGGAATGAAGAAAGAAAAAAAAGAGCAGAAAATACAAAACTGCATTTATCAAGCACATTTAATATTATCTCGGGAAAGACGTAGTGTTCCAATACTTCTAAAGTCATGCCATAGGACTCAAAGGATCCGTCTAGCATACAGTAAGTCAAGAAAGACCAGAAGACTTTGATTCAAACAATAATACTTGGGAAGATGGGAAGTGAGTGATTATTGTCTCTTCTCTTGTCCTGGGGCAGGGGGTGCTGAGACATGTCTATCCTATTACATGATTGCATAGCTCTCAACCAATAAGGGACAAATTGCAACAGAATCAGGGACAAATCCAAAAATAATCAGGGACAATCAGAGACACTTTTAAAATATTTTAGCTTGAGACATTAACAGAATAAGAGAATGTGAATTAATATACATTTTCTGAAGTAAAAGAAGTTTAGAACTTTAAGTTATTGTCATTATTTACTAAATATATTTTACCACCTTTTCTCCAAAAGTCTTCCATTTTAAGAGTTATGGGACAGAGCTAAAATATGAGTACATCCCATTGATGTCCCTGAAAATTAGGGGCAATTGAGAGGTATGCATGATTCTTCCATGGAGATTACTATCAGCCTTATAGGTAACCAAGGTGCCAATGATGGATGGCCATTAGAGTGAGGATGGGATATTTACAGACTACACCTACTGCTTGATGCTCTGCAAATCAGTTGTGGGTGGAATGCCTAAGACCATAAAATGATGGTTCTTCACCACATAACTGTTATCACCACCAGCTATACCATTGACTAGCCAGTAAGGGAAAAATGAGGAGGTCATTGTGGTAGTTAGGCTGAGTGGATGGTTGGACAAGAAGGACCTAAACAGTATTAAAAAAACATTGGGGCAATAAAGGCACCTGTGATGCTCACAGGCTAAGACATGTCTATTAATATGTCTTTCATGAAGCTGCTTCTCTAATTTCACCTTTTATTAACTTTTCCTCAATTTATTAATAATTGTTTTTGGAGTAGCTATCTTATTGTACCCAATATGAGGACTAATTTTAGCTTCATTCACTTGCCAGCTCATTCATTTTTTGCTTATAAGTAGTACCTTGTTCATTAGCTTCTATTTCTTGTTTCATTCCTGCCTTGCTTTTTCCACTGATGCACATTAAATATCACTTGATGAATTTATATTGTTGCCATGTCAGACCTAGCAGGCTAACTTCTCATTGTCAAGGTCAGCATACTGATAAGACTTGGTGGAGACATGTTATACAGACTTTTACCACATTTTCAACCTGCAATACTTGATGCTTGACAGAATAAAATTTTAAATTTTTTGAATGAGTTTTTCCTTTCCAATAAAGATTGTGTGGCTTGTAACTGAGGTTATATGTCCCCAAATCTTTCAAAGGTAGACCATGTTTTGACATTTAGTGGATATTCGAATATGTAGGTGAGGTGACATTACACCCAGTTTAGGTCTTCTCATAACTTCAACTTGTTTTCTACCTCTGCTAATATCAAATTCTGAGTCACTCATATGCTTTTTCATAGTCCTCCACCCCCTGTGGCCTCCTGTCCAAGGGACATCTCATGATACTCACTCTGAAAGGTTTGAAACTTATCTTGCTCAAATATATGTAACATTAACCACAAGATACATATCAGATTTTTGGTTAACTATTGAACTTATAGATGCCATGTTCATCTCTAAATATTGGTTAAAGTCTTATTACCACTTCCTTATTCTACTGAAAGTAATGCTAAGTTATTTAAGAATAATATGACAGAACTCAGTAAGTAATGAAATCCTACTTTTACTGAAAAATAAATACTCTGCAGAAGAGCCAAATGCATTGCCGTGACTTATTTTTCAACTCAGCCTTAGTATTTTATTTATTTATGTGCTAAGCAGACAAGCCTGCTGAAAATAAGTATATTTTTTTCAGGGTATAACAGTAACAATGCTTGGTTAAGTGATTTGCTGAAAGTCATATGGAGTCTGAGTTAATCAAGCCCAGTATCTGCACTGGAAATCAGATTTACTAGCTCTGAAAGGTGTAGAAAATTATAATATTATGTCTTCTCCCTTTTTTAATTTCTCCATATCTTTTGCATTTTTAATACCATGATGGGAATGAACCCCATTCCTAAGTCAAAGTATGATTAAAAGTCATGAAATTAGTATTGTTTTAATCTTTGATGTCAGCCAAAAGTGCTCTTTGCAGCACCCGCAGTGTGCCCAGTAATGACTCATTCTGCAATTTGTATGGAGTTACATGGATTGGTAAAACCCATTGCTCCTACTACTTTTAGGACTGTCTGGGTATCTTTCTTCCACATTGCTCTCCTTCCTGCCTACAAATTGTGATATTTTATGACTTTGCATCTCTCTGTACCTAGGACACTGTAGTCACAGGTGTGGTGAATTCAATGATCAATGCTACTTTTGTCTGCTTTTCATGGACCACTATATCTGGTTTTCTAGAATCTATCTTTTGAACTGTTGGTAATGGATGATCCCATGTGACATAAACCATCATTCTTTATGATGCTTTGTGGCTCATGTTTACAGTGTTTTTCAGCCACTTCAGTACCATAATGTTTGCACAGTCTCCAGTGCAACAATCTTGCCACATTAATATGCCTTTCAGTATACAGTCCTTCTGCCATTAGTATGTCACAACCCACCAAAAATCCACCAGAAGGTAGAACGTGCACCACCAGGAGCAAATTAGCCACAACTTTAGTGAACAAACAGCTTTATTATCGCTTTCATCCCAAAAGAGACTTCCTCAGAATAAAATCAATTCAACAAGTAAACCTTTTTATACACATGTGGAATCAATTAAAATGTCAGTCATTCCTAGTTAAAACAATCAAAGAACTATTCAATATTTCAATGTTAATTAAATAAAATAATTAAGAAATAAGAAAATAAGAAGACAAATACTGTATAAAAATGTTTTGTAAAGAACATTTCTAAAATACAAATATCATACTAATGACTAATTAATTTTTAACCTTCTACTTTTCAAAAAAACACTTAATGTTTATAGTATCAGTCATTCCTGGTGGCTTATCTGCTCTTAATTGTAACTGCCAAATGATCTCTCTTTGTTCTATTCTCTGTCTGTAACCTCCCCTAATATTTCTTGGCACTTGTTCTAAAATAGAAAATAAAAATGTTTTATGGGCAGGACATTTAAGGGTATGTTTAAACAACGCATTATTGTGGTTCTTATTCTTAACAGAATAAAGGTTCTTCTTTATTCATTTATATAAACACCTAGTTGACATTCCAACATAAAAATCTCTGCAAGATGAACACATAGTTATATAAACTGTCCCTTAGGTGTTACAGTGATTTTTATTTACTTCTAGTTTGATTTCCATTCCCGCTTGATGCCAATATGCTTCTGATAAATTAAGCATATTTTGGTCTTGTGAGGTCAGCAGTTATGTGTGGAGTCCCACGAGTGAAGATCTATATATCTAATCAATTTCAAGGAGGCCCATCCCTCCTTCAGAGTGGGAAATATATAATCTTGGTGTGCACTGGTTTTTATAAATAATTTGGTGAGCATGAAGCATCCTTCTTGTTTTCCTGTCTAAGCTTATCCAACACATTTTGGGGCCAATCAGTCACTCCAAAACTATAAGTTAGAGCAGGAAGAGCAAATTGTTTTATAGCTTGGATTTTCTTCTTAGATGTCAATGTTGTTTTCAGGATTACTTTAAATCATCTAAAGTATTCCTTACTAAGATTTATTTGCATTTGCTCATGTTTTATTGTTGGTCCTTCATCATTTCCCAAATATTTATACACTTCCTCTTGCTCAAGTTCTTTTATATCACATTCTTGTCCCAAATTGATGTTTTCCTGATGCTGCAGTTTTCCTGCTTTAAAAGCTGCTTTTTAACATTTATCAAGACCAAATGACATTCTTTTATCATCTGAAAAAGTTTTGACAACTTGCAGTTGTGCTTTCATTTCCTCAGCTGATGAGCTGTACAGTTTTAAGCCATCGACAAAGAGAAGATGAGAAGTTTTAATACTTTGTTGTTGTCTAGGATCCAAATTATAGCCATGGCCTAAGCTGTTAAGTAGACAGCTTAGTGGGTTAAGGGCAAGGCAGAATAACAGCGGTGACAGAGTCACCCTAGAACATCCCCTTTTGAATTTTTATTCCTGGGATAATAATTTGTCCTTTGTCATGGCTTGATTACAAAGTGGTCTGCCACTGTTTCATGGTCACTGTAATATAGTCAATCAGTGTAGGATGTATCCTATACATTTCCAAGCACTCTTTTATCCATGAATGTGGGATACTATCAAATGCCTTTTTGTAGATAATCCATGCCATACTTAGATTCTTTCCCTTTTTACAGTTCTCCAGTATGACTTTCTTTAACAACAAATGATCCTTTGTTCCATATGACTTTCTTTTATTCCCTTTTGTTCTACTGCCATAACTGAGTTTTCTTCTAGATGACTATAATCTCTGTCAACATCATTTCCCATATATAGTTTATATGTCATCAGAAGGCAAGTTATAGCTCTCACATTGTAGGGTAACTTGCAGGTACACTCTTAAGTAGGGGCATTGATTTTCCTGCTGTTAGCCAGTTTGGTGTCTGATCGGGGTGCACATATAAATAGTTTGTACTCATGATTACATCTTTGTGCAAAGATGTTAATAGTTTTAACCAAAAGTTAGGTACTGCACCTGGGCCTGGTGTGTTCCAGTTAGCAGCTTTTCTTAACTTTGTTTCAATCTTGCTCCGCCCACCGGGTTCTACAGGAAGAAAAAAGAAGTTAAACCAGGAAATAGCAGCAGTGTGCACAAATGAGCACTCTGTTTGTGCCCGCACACACAAGCTTAAACAGAAGGGGAATGGGAAGGGAAAACAGCAGTAGGAAGGTAATCAAGGAGTACTAGCTTAGCTGCCAGATGAAATGAAATGTATCAGAAACAGCCAATTACACAGGCAGCAGACCAGCCCAGCCCAGAACACTAATATAAACTATGCAAACACCTACCCCTATGTTTTTTCCCACACTCTACACCACCAGTGTAAACAAGTGGGGAGCTTTTAATACTCACAACAGCAAAATGTTAGGGGCTGCAATAGCTATTATCGAACTTGTGGAAGAGGCTGAGGGTGGTGAGGATGTGAATGCTGCTGAGCAACCCACAGTGAGGAGATGGAGAAGAGTGTACAGACCCAGAGTAACCTACCAAGGGCTACATGAGCTGGAGATAGTGGAGCACTATAGGGTGGACAGGGACCTCCTACAGCAAATTGTTGAGCTGTGCTGGCCATACCTGACACACAGAACTAACAGAGGGGAACCCATTCCAGTGGATACCAAGGTATGTGTAGGCCTAACAATAATAGCTACAGGTACCTTCCAAAGGCCAACTGGGGATATTATGGGGATTTCACAGGCATCAGCATCCAGGGTACTCCACCAATTCCTGGATGCCATGTCAGCACATGTCAGTGAGCATGTATTTTTCCCCAACACCCATAAAGCATTGGCCAGCAATATGAGTCTCTTCCACCAAACAGCAGAATACGCTGAGTTAGTGGGTGCAATAGACTGCATGCACATATGCATCAAAGCACCACCCGGTGAGTGGGGTAGGGTCTACATCAACCGCAAGGGCTTCCCCTCCATCAACTGCCAGGTCGTGTGTGATAATAATGAATGTGTGTGCTGGCTGCCCTGGAAGCTATCATGATTCCCACATCTGGCATCTAACGCAGCTGTACCAGAGATTTGCCAATGGGGACATCCCACACGGTCACCTAGTGGGGGATGCTGGATATGCACTGGAGCCATGGCTGATGGCACCCATCAGAAATGCACACACATCTGAACAAGAACTCCATAAATAGGCACATGCACAAAACAAGAATCATAATAGAGCATGTGTTTGGGATGCTCAAGTCATGGTTCCAGTGCCTGGACACATCCGGTGGAGCCTTGCAGTACTCACCAGCTACATGTACCCATATTTTCATTGTATATGCCATGCTACACAATATGATCCTGAGGAAACAGCTGCAGCAGGAACAGCATGGGGCAGGACCACACAGCCCCCCCCCCCACCATTGCCAAGGCCTGCACAGGCACAGAGAGACATGGAGGAGGAACAACCTGAGCCTGCCCCACTAGGCAGAAGGAGGTGTGCCCAGTATCCCCTGGCCTTGGCAAAGAGGCAACGCATAGCACATACACTGACATGGGAGGGACCCAGGGAATAACACCTCCCTCTGACTCTCACATACAGTAAAAGAGATGCCAAACATTACACTACCTGTGCCTAACCATGTGTAGGGAGTGTACTATATGCAGCCGACATAGGAAGCCCTGCAGCACCACCCGCAATACTGGGACACCCACAAGGTAAGTGACGCACACATGCCAGTCAGGGTGGGGTCACTTACCCAACAACAGTCACAGCCAGCAGGACAGGTGTAGACAACCACAAACAAATGCTGTACTATGGCCTCTGAATAAGGCCTATGGGTAACCTCCCCCAGGCCTACACAGACAGACTACAGCAGGTCAGGCAGTGGAATGTCAGTTGTGAAGGCTAGGAAGTCAGAAACTAATATGTAGGTAATTAAAAGCTAAGATCTTTAGTACACTGGTATGCCTCTAGTCATCATGATAGGTAAGACTACAGACTGAAATGGAGTACCAAACATACCAGTACAGTCCTAGAAAATGTGTACAAGTGTCAGGTGTGCCCCCTCATCCTACATAGACATATAGTAACAGTCAGGTGTGCCCCCCAATCCTATGTAGAAACGTAAAAATAGTCAGGTGTGCCCCCCAGCTCACATAGTAATATAGTACCAGTCGGGTGTGCCCCCCCAATCCTGTTTAGAAATGTATAAATAGTCAGGTGTGCCCCCCATCCTACATAGAAATATAGTAACAGTCAGGTGTACCCCTCCCCAGACCTGTGTAGAAATGCAGAAACAGTCAGGTGTCTCCCCCACCCCGCTATGCAGAAATGTAGCAACAGTCAATGCCAAATGATCAATGGATATCCTGCAGAGACAGCATGCTACCTGTAAGTGTACAACACAAAGGTCTGTACCGCAGTATAAACTACCTGGACTTGATCCACACATGCAATACAGATAGCCATACTGGGCATGCTCACACACTTAGAGAAATGAAGGCAATGTCAGTCAGCAACATACTGAAAGGTCATACTGGGCATGCTCACACAAACACATGAAGGCCATGTCTGCAAACACCAGTGGACTAGACATATCATTCAGTTGCAGTTGTTAGTGCAGACAATTGTCAGTATGCACCACTCATGCCTTGCACACACAGTGGATAGGAATACAGACATATATGTAAGGCCAACACACTATAATAAGCCAAAGGTAGATGGACATAGATGTGTGGAAGAGGGTGACTGTGACAAGGAGCCATCCAGGCCTGTCCCACCCAGCACACAGTCAAAGGGCCCCAAACACATGAGGTGCAGATGTCACTCACTGCAGATACTAGACACCAGTATCTGTCAGCATTACAATCTATGTGGTGCACGTGCCAGCTGTGCAACATGGCTGTACAAGGAAGTAGTCATCTAGTAGCTGTATACACGTACCTGTGACGTATGACCCCGTGTGTGCCCGCATGTGGCATGTCAAACCCTAGATGAATGGATTATGGCCCATGCACACATCGCCCTCCCCATAGCCCTACTATGATAAGCCTGCTGAGGTCATCCAATGTGAAATACACCTTTGGGAGAACTGTAGCCCAGTAATCTCTGTGGCACATCCCATAAATGCATACTGCTGTAGTGTGATAAACTAGTTAGGTAGGAGTTCTGACCCCAGACTTGGCAACTGTGAGTGTGTGTTTGTGTATGTGTCTGTCTGACTGTGTAGAGATCAATGCTTTTTAGACTACTCACACTCCTTACAATTCATATACTCAACTTCTAGCAAGGCTGCTGATGTCACCCACCTAAAAATACACCTCTGGGAAGGTTGCAGCCCAGTGATCTCCATAGTATGTCTTGTAACTATGTACTGCTGTAGTGTGATAAAGTAGCTAGGTGGGAGTTCTAACCCTGGACTTGGCAATTGTGTGTATGTCTGACTGTGTAGAAAGCAATACTTTTTAGGGTACTCACATTCCTTACAATTCATATACTCAACTTTGGCAAGGCTGCTGATGTCACCCACCTAGAAATACACCTCTGTTAAGGTTGTAGCTCATCAATCTCTGTAGCATGTCTTGTAACTGTGTACTGGTGTAGTGTGATAAAGTAGTTAGGTAGGAATTCTAACCCCAGACTTGACAACTGTGTAAGTGTGCGAGTTTGTGTGTGCGTTTTTGTGCATATTTGTCTGTCTGACTGTGTTAGAGAGCAATGCTTTTTAGAGTACTCACACTCCTTACAATTCCTATACTCAAGTTTAGAAAGGTTGCTGATGTCACCCACCTAGAAATACACCTCTGGGAAGGTTGTCACCCAGTGATCTCTGTAGCACATCCTGTAACTGCGTACTGCTGTAGTGTAATAAAGTAGTTAAGTAGGTGCCCTAATCCCAGACATGGCAAGTGTGTGTGTCTGTCTGACCCTGTCTGTGTAGAGAGCAATGCTTTTTAGGGTACTCACACTCCTTACAATTCATATACTCAACGTTGGCAAGGCTGCTGATGTCACCCACCTAGAAATACACCTCTGGGAAGGTTGTAGCTCAGTAAACTCTGCAGCATGTCCTGTAACTGTGTACTGCTGTAGTGTGATTTAGAACCATGGTACGGTTCCAGACCCACTCATGGCAGTTCTGGATGTTTTGTGTGGGTTTCAATGTCTGTGTACAGAGCAATGCATTATAGGCTAGTCACACTCAGTACATTTCAAATGGCCTACTTTGGCAAGCCTACTGATGTCATTCATTGTGAAATACACTTTGGGGAAGGAGTTTGCTAGCAACCCCCGTGGTGCATCCTAGAACAGCACCATGCTGTAGTGTGATATAGACACTTTGTTAGGGGTTCTATACCCACACATGTCGATTGTGGATGTTTTCTGTGTGTCACTGTCTGTGTAGGGAGCAATGCATTTTAGGCTAGTCACTCGCAGTACATTTCAAATGCCCTACTTTGGCAATCCTGCTGATGTCATTCATTGAGAAATACACCTTTGGGGAAGTAGTACTCCAGAAATGTCCATGGTGCATACTATAACTGCGTAGTTCTGTAGTGTAATAAACTAGTTAGGTAGGGGTTCTACTCCCAGACATGACAGGTGTGCGTGTAACTTGTATCCTGTGTAGAGGTGGTTGTGATTGTGTGGCCAATGGGGACCTGTTTTGCATATTTCATATATGGTGGCCCTACTATATATCACAATGTCCATGGCACAGGGATAACTGATGTGAAATAGCTGAGAGGCTGAGGTGCAAAGCCATACCCATACATGTGACATCAAGGAAAGGCAAACACAGTTAGTAACCCTAGAGCACACTCTCAACCCATGTCTCATACACATACACATGACTAGGCAACAGCCAATATGTGGATAGTGCACTGCATTTTGACCACTGATAGTAACTATGGAGTGATAGCAGTGGGCTACAGAGGGCATGTCACCCTGTCCCTCTGTCCAATATGCATGTACATGCAGACAGTGCACCTCCCCCAATGGACACCTGTGGTGCCATCACATGTGACCCACAACGGACATACCATGCCTGACAACATGCCCTGTATGGACAGATGCCAGTGACAACAGGAAATGCTATTAGCATGCTATCAATGTAGGTGCAGGGTAAACCTGCTGCCCATTACCAGTTCCCACCACAGGTGGGCAAGACTGGCACATCTGATGATAATTTGTATTCACAACATGGGCCAGACACCCCAGGTACAGTTCCACATGTCACTGTACATGCATGTGGGAGGTGTGCACATCCCAGACATCATCCATGTCATGGACTAAGGAACACATACATGGCAAGTGATGCACAGCATTGGCCACACACAGTAGTCACCCAGGTGACTGGATGGGGGTACAATACCCACCTGTGTGGGGAAATGCAGAAACTAGAGCCCTGAGCCACAATGCAGACCATTGTCATGTGGCCTGATGCCAAGGTATACCCATCGCCTACCCTTGTATAGCCTGCTGGCACAGTCGACCACCACACACACGTGCAGACATGCACCCATGCATGTCAGTACTGGATGTGTTTGTGTGTGTGTTGTATGGTGTGTATGTTCACATCCACACTCACTGCAACCCCCATGGGCATACTGAAGCATTCTGTCTGATGCCAAACACCTCCTCATACCCTTTTCCCATACAACCTCCGTATGACCCATGTGGTGCATGTGATACCTGCACAGTGCTGTGTTATGGCAATCCCACTACTGATGAGTTGTACTGCTGGCCCTGCCAAGTGTGTCAATGTGTGTACGTCCCTGTGAGAGTGGGGCTGTGTTGATACTGGCACCTGTTTATGCAGACAGACATGTGTACATAACCTACCATATAGCTACCGTATCCCTGTTGCAGATGTCACTCACCATCACATATATGTTCTGAGTGCTCCAAAACAGGTAACCCATGTAGTGCATCCAATAATTGCATAGAACTATGATAGCTCTACATATTTGTCAGGGGTTTGATACCCTGTGCTGGTAAGTGCGTGACACAAACATGCTTCAGTTTTACTCTCCCACCCCTCCCTGACATATCTTTGCCTCAATCTGCCTCTCCCACTCCCTCTCTGGTGCTGAAACAAACCTTGTTACAACAGTAAATGTATGAGGTTATCACAGCAACATGTCAATATTGGCCCTGTGTATGTGCTTCCAGCCACACCTCTGTCAACCTTTGTACATATGTCGTGCATGAAATGGTGCATATGTGCTATACACCATAATTAGTGTAATCAGATCTGATAACAAGCCAGCGATATAACAGACTGTTACACATGTTATGTACAGTAGGGGTTATATTTCATGACATAACCTGGACATTCTGTAGATGTTTGTGCAGTACTGAGGTCTGTGTACTTATGGTGAATGTCGACAGTGTGTGTATTGTTAATATGTACCTTAGCCTGTGTACAGACTGTGGTTGATGTCATTGTTCTAGTTTCCCTCCTATATGATGTAACATGCTGCTCCACTGTATGGTACCATATTGGCGTACATGTTTGTAGGGCCATACACACATGTCCCATACCACAGACAGCCATCAGACCACACTGTGTAGCAGCCCAGTATATGTAGGGTCAGTCTGTGAGTGGCACATAAGAGGATGGTGTAGAACAGATAGTCCATATACTGTAATATTATGCTAGCTTACCATATGTGGCTGTGGCTGTGTTCACATTGGTTGTGGTTATGCACTTTCACACAGGTGTATCTTACCCTGTGCTGTGACATGCCTGTTGAGCATGCTATATATGCAGTTACATGTGCATGCCCCCATAGGAGATGTAGGCCAGTGTTGAGACAGTCTGCCTGTAGCCTGCACAGTATATTGTTACATGCCCAGCAGCTTAATATACTTACCCAGTGAGATGTCATGTGCAGATACTTGCCAGATGTACTGCTGCAGGACCTCCCTTAAAAGTCATGTATGTCAGACAGAACAGTGGGATGCTGCACAGATGTATGTCAATATCTAGTGGGTAGTATGTGGCCATAGCACCCCTGTACCAGTGGTCATTATGTGTCAGGCCAGACAGGGGTTCATTAATGCATAACCTATGGTGGCAAATGTATATCAATCATTATGTGTTATACCCATCTACATGGCTGTCTACATCCATATTATCAGGCATGGTACACATGTTTTGCACTAAGGGCTTATGTGTATACCTCTGGACTATACAGAGTGTGTCAGAATTTCCACATATATTGGCCAATATTTCTGCTGTAGTCCACAGGGGCATTTTGTGCTAACAGCGGTACTTTACAATGATGTCCTTAGGATGTCTGTCAGTAGCTAATGGCACACATGTTATAAGCAGATGTGACCTCCCACACACACCATGTCTGTGAAGACAATGCCAATGACAGCAGCAATAGTCTACTAATATACCTGCTATACATACCTGACATTGCCTTGCACTACAATTTTGGGACTATAGGGGCTAGGGTAGGGCTACACTCCATGTCCAGGACATATGGTGGAAATATATGTACATATACTTACCACTGTCATGGCAACCACCCACTATAAATCCCTACATCATGTGGGCGTGGTCTCTTTACATTTCCTGTGTGATGGACATACTTCCTGTGTGTGGGCATCAGTGTTACAGACAGCTGGTAGCAATACCTCTTACAGGAGAACTGGCACACTCAGGGCAGCCACATATTTGTAGGAGGATCAGGAACTAAAGGCAGACTGTGAGTAGAGTTGCGTTATGCTTGGTATAGTACTGGTGTTACAGGGTATGTAGACACTAGTTTACCTTGGAATGCAGACTGTCTGCATAGCTCACAACTGTGGGCCTATCCTCTTGCTGGCCAGAGGTATGCCTATCATGTTTTGTCTGTCCACCACACAGGTCCTGTGTCAGATATTACACTGGCAGTGTGTGTGTTGAGTGCTATCAGTACAAGGGTACATCCATTTCTGTTTCTAACTTCAATTCCCTGACTAAGGGTATGTTGCAGACTATCCTGTAACACCAGCAACTTGCTTAGTCTATGGCAACAGTTTCCCACATATGTGCCTGTGTTCGAGCCTCTGTCCTCCACCTACATACCAAGCCTTTCACATATGTCATGCTGTCGGGGGTAGTTCTGTAGTGGGCTGTGGTGGGCTGTGAGTATATCACACTGCCATTGCTGCCATCAGTCCACTGCTGTTGTATCCCACACACATACAGTGGGGCTGGGGCCTTATATGTGTGGGCATTACCTACACAATATATGTGTGCCCTTATACACTCCAGAGGCTAGTGTATGTAACAGTGGTATATGGCCCAGTATTATTGAGTCTAGGGTGGGAGCACCATAAATGACTTAGGCTGTTACAAAATGTCGGGGTATCAGGGGTGAGCTGCTTTAATGTATCTGGATGCACAGTACCATATACTTCATCTATATTTACATTACTTACATGAACTGGGTTAATGCAAGCCTACTGCCTCCTGCCATACAAACTGTTCTGTTTGTCGGTGTGCTCGTGATGTTGTCAGTTATGCCTTTATGTAACAGCTACAACCTATTTGGTCACATGATGTCTTTACCACCTACTGAGTTTGTACAGAGTGTAGACAGTGGCTGCTGAACTATACACCTGCATTACATACTGTTGATTGTTTGGTATCCTTTGGCCCACATTGTCTTCACTATTGTACAATTTGAACAGCTTGGCTTGGACAGCAACAGTCGTGGATCTTTCCAGACTACTGTATTAGTATAACTGTTTCACAGTTGCATTACTCTGTTTATATAGTTGTCAGTGTCTGAATAGCTATATGACATGGCATACAGAACTGTAATAGTACACAATTAAAGACTTTCCATTTCTACAAACCTGTGTGTGCTGTTTTTCATATGACATCTCTGTGGGTATATGTTGCAGGCAATGATTGTCATTTGTATGGGTTAACTGTAGGCATAGTGGCTGTTCCATATTGTGTGCACCTTCTACATATGTATCTTACTGTACATATATCTGCATGTGTATGTGTAGTTACATGTATATATATATATATATATATATATATATATATATATATATATATATATATATATATATATATATATATATATATATATATATATTTATATCTGTATCTGCATATCTGCGTCTGTGCATCTGTATCCTGGGAATGTTGATAGCTTCCACATATTACAATTACATTTCCTATGGGAGGCAGACTGTACTACATGATATGTTACCAATACCAGCCTGAAATCATACAGGTGGGATGTAGTACTGTTAACATCTTGTGACCATGTCGTGTCAGGTCCTGGTTATGGGCTCTGCAACACTTGTAGTGTATTGCAGGGCGGATGTGATTGGCTGTGGGAGGGGATGCCTATTTGTACAAGACGTATAGTGTGTAGGGCCTCTCAACCCCATTAACGGTGCATGTGGACATATGTGTGTTTGTTAATCTGCCATTGCTTTTTACAGATGTATGGCCATATATACCTCTGTATATGTATACATATATATATATATATATATATATATATATATATATATATATATATATATACTTACATATATATAACTATGTCCATATATACCTACACAGACATATATCTGCGTACACATTTGTAACTTGCTGTGTATATGTATACATATAGGTGTAGACACATATATGTGTCGATGTAGGCATTTGCATGTATATATGTTCATATATATTAATATATATGTGTATAGTTTTAGAAAGATATATATATATATATATATATATATATATATATATATATATATATATATATATCTACATATATAGATATGTTGTATCTGTTTAGATAATATATTTACAGACACATACGTAAAGATGTTGGTATACATTCTCTGTACTGTTGCATGATTGGACTGGATGACATGTTTCTTAAAACATTAGATATATTTGTATCTGGCATGGCCTAGTAGAAAATCACTTTGTCTATGGCGTGCAGAGTCCTGGGTTCGAGCCTTGCAGAAGATGTTTATTTTGTTCCTGGGCAGAACACAGCTCATTGGTTACAGAGTGATTAAGGCACTTTTGCGCAGTTGTAAGCGGATTTGCATGGGGGTAAGCACTGCCTACACAGGTTAAGCAATATAGAAGCTGAGTGTAAGACACTGTAACTGGAAGTTAACAGTGCTTAGCTCCATGCAAACCCGCTTACAACTGCTTTAAAGTGCCTTAATCACTATGTATCCAATGGCGGTGTTCTGCCCAGCAATAAAATAAACAACCTCTGCAAAGCTCAAGCCCAGGACCCTGCAAACCATAGACAAATTGAATTACCACTAAGCCATGACAGATATACATAAATCTGATGTTTTCAGAAACAAATCATCGAGCACAATCATTCAACAGTACAGAAAATGTACGTTAACATCTAGATGTACGTGTGTGTGTGTATATCTATCTATATATATATATAAAAATAAAAGTAAATATATATATATATATATATATATATATATATATATATATATATATATCAAAGTATATATATATATATATCAAAGTATATATATATATGTATATATATATATATATATATACACACACACACACACACACACACACACACACAGACACACACACACACACACACACACACACACACACACACACACACACACACACCTCTCCATGCTTACATCTATACATATATGTCTACATATGCTAATATATATATATATATATATATATATATATATATATATATATATATATATATATATATATATATCTACACACACACACACACACACACAGTGTGTGTGTGTGTGTGTGTGTGTGTGTGTGTGTGTGTGTGTGTGTATATATATGTATATATATATATAGCTATATATATATATATATATATATATATATATATATATATATATATATATATATATATATATATATATATACACATATAGATATAATAGAGAACATAAGAAAGACATATATGAACAAAGGCACCATTAATAGGGGTGAGGGGCTTAAGCAACATATGTCTTACACGAATTGATATCCCCCCTGTAATACAATACCAACTTTTGCAAATGCCATGACCAGGACCTGACACTACATGGCCACAAGATGTTAACTGTAAGCCATACCACCTGTATTATGTCAGGCTGGTATTGATAACATATCATGCAGTACAGTCTGGCTACCATAGTGAATGTACAATGTGTAAGCAATAAACAATCCTATGATGCATATACACAGACACATGTATGCAGATACTTTTATATGCATATATGGGTCTACTTCACATGGTCGACAGGCCATATGATCGACACTCATTTGGTCGACAGTTCATTTGGTCGACAAGCATTGTATGTGGGGAGCGTAGCCCCCCACACCCCCCAATGTGGGGGGCTATGCCCCCCACCCCCCTAACTATATATATCAACTCCAGGGTCACACAACATTGGGGAGGGGGGCAAATCTGCTTGTTGACCAAATGAACTGTCGACCAAATGAGTGTCGATCATATGGCCTGTCGACCATCTCAGGTAGACCCATATATATATATATATATATATATATATATATATATATATATATATATATATATATATATATATATATACATATATATATATATATATATATATATGTCCATATCTATAAATATATATATATATATATATATATGTATATATATATATATATATATATATATATATGTATATATATATTTAGATATAGATACATATGCAACTACACATACACACACAGAGGTATGTCTAGGAAGATACATAATCAGAGGGTGCACACCATACTGAACAGCCAGCATCCCTACAGTTGCATCCTCATCCGATGGGCAGTGTATGAGACACCCATACCACAGACAATTGTTGCCTGACACATATAAACACAGAGAAGTCAAAAGATATAACACAACACACAGGTTTGTATATATAGGAAAGGTTCAGCTGTGTACTATTACAGTTGTATATGCCCTGTCATATAGCTGATTATGCTTTGACATACATACAAACTGAGTAATGCAACACTCAAACAGATCATTTATTACAGTAGTCCGAAAACATCACTTCTGTTGGTGTCCATGCCAAGGCCTTCAAGTAGTACAACAGGAAAGACACACATGGCCACAGCATAGCAAGCAATCTACAGTATGTAATGCAGATATATAGCCCAGCGGCGTCTAAATGCACTCTGCATGCAATCCTTAGGGGAAATGACCTGGGTTGACACTATGGGTGGTATCTGTCACATAACAGTGCATAACTGAAATCATCACAATCACACTGATGGCAGTAAGCAGTAGGCCAGCGATGTTCACAAGGTGAAATGTATGGTAATGTACATCCGCATACCTTAAGGCAGCTTACTACTGGTTGTCCTCACATGTTGTAACACCCTGGGATACTCATGGTGGATACCCCCCTACACTGCCTTACAGGGGCATAGCACACTGTTACATACACTGACCTCTAGACTGCAGAGGTGCACACATGTGTTGCGTAAATGAAGCCCACATATTTATGGTGCATATGGTCTGTACACCATTATTTTTTGACATCATACCTGATAAGCCAGTCAGATAACAGACTGCTGAAGATGTTGTGTGTAGTAGCAGCTGTTTCTCAGGACATTACTTGGACATTCTGTGTTTGTGTGTACAGTAATGTGGTCTGTGTATGTAGGGCAGGAGTCTGCAGCCTTCACTATCCAAAGAGCCATTCTTGGCCCCTCACCCATCGAACTAAATTCATCGGGAGGCACAACAGCTATCTGACTCCTACGATGAAGATAGCAGAGCATATACGGTTTCATATATAGTTATACTAAATATAATATAACTAAGTATATAAGAACAATACCTAGCATATGTCCATAATTGTGTTCCTGTTCTGGGATTGCTTGAGCTGTCTGTGTGTGTGTGTGTGTGTGTGTGTGTGTGTGTGTGTGTGTGTGTGTGTGTGTGTGTGTGTGTGTGTGTGTGTGTGTTGTGCAGTAGAGTGTCCATTAATCTTCAGAGGTACAAGGAGCCACTACAGCAGGGTTGAAGAGACACATGTGGCTCCAGAGCCGCAGGTTGAAGACCCCCTGAGTTAGGAAGATTGACGACTGTATGTGTATTGCACTTACAACCATGGGCTCTGTACAGACTGTGGTAGATACCATTGTTCTCTGTGCTGTTCTATCTGATGTTACATGCTGCTCCAGTGTTAAGCTTGTGTATCATATGTGGCTGTGACTGCGTTGACATTGGATGTGGGTATGCATTTTCTCACAGGTGTCTGCTATGCTGTGCTGTGACCTGCGTGTCGAGCCCACTGTAATCCCAGGTACATGTGTATTCTCCCATACAATATGTATTCCAGTGTTGTGGCAGTCTGCCTGTGGTTTGCCCAGTGCTTTGTGGCATGCCTAGCAGCCTACTGTAAATACCCAATGTGCTGTTATGTCCAGTTATTTGCAAGACATACTGCTGCCAGGCCAGCATAACTGTTGTGTATTTCTGAAAAAGCAGTGATATGCTGCACAGATGTATGCCATTATCTATTGGCTAGTATGTGGCCATGTGAATGCAGCACCACCAGGTATTATGTGTCTGGACAGACTGGCAAGTGTCCGTGCATATGCTGTGTGGGCATATGTAACCCAGTATTGTCATGATATACCCATGTACATGGCTAGTAACATCCACATTCGGAAGCGTGGTCCACGTCTCACATAAAGGGGACATGTGTACACTTCTGGAATGACCACAGTGTGCCAGACTGTCCACATATAGTGGTCATATCCCTGCTGTAGTCCACAGTATCATTACTGTGCTAGCAGTGGGACTGTACTATGCTGCCCCTAGGATGTATGTCCATAGGCAATGGTGCACATGTCTGCAGCAGCTGTTACCTCCCACACCCAGCATGTCTGTTAAGATACTCCTATGACAGTAGCAACAGTCTACATATATACCCGCAATACATCCATGACATCCCCTTGCACTACGGGGTTGGGATTATTGGTACTGAAATAGGACTATACTCCATGTTCTCGACATATGGTAAACATATATGTGTACACATATCTATGTAGATATATACACATATAGATATCCACATACATATATGGACATATACATATCCACATACATATATGGAGATATATATATATATATATATATATATATATATATATATATATATATATACATACATATAAACACTCACCCACACACACACACACACACACACACACACACACACACACACACACACACACACACACATATATATATATATATATATATATATATATGTGTGTGTATATTACATATAGATATATATAGACGTATACATATATATATATATATATATATATATATATATATATATAGGTTCAGTACACCGACAAGTCGGGGTATCGGCATTCACTCCACCGCCACCTGAAATAATAGAAACATAAACACAGACATTTAACAGGTAAGAGTTTTAATTTCGCTAATCATGCCTGCCATGTTTTAGTAAGTGTGGCAGTGTTATGCAGGTGTGGTAGGCATGATTAGTGAAATGTAAACCTCTTACCTGTTAAATGTCCGTGTTTGCGGTTTCGATTATTTCATGTGCCGGTGGAGTGAATGTCGATATCCCAACTTGTCGGTGTACTGACATGAACCCATATATATATATATATATATATATATATATATATATATATATATATATATACACAGCAATGACTTCAATAAGTGGCTAAGCATCTGATGTCATTCAAAGGTGATCCAGTATCTGTCTGCCTGGGACGACATGATGTACAAACCACGATGCTTTGCCAGAGATGGTCTGCACCTGTTGCCCCTGGGATTCAGGTTACTGGCTACAGCTCTTGCCACCCCCATAGTGCTTTATCTAGGCAAGGTTCAAAGGACAAATCCACCACTGTAAGATACAAGCATGCAAAACTGACAGTAACGCGACTCAATGCTTGAAGTCTAAACCAAAAAGGTCACTCTCTTGAGGCACACCTACAAATGGGGAACATCGATATCTGTGCAGTAACTGGGACTTGGTTCAATGCTCCAGATAGCACACCTGTAATACCTGGCTACAACCCTTATCACACGTTGGGCAACAAACCAAGACCACAACACTACAGGTGGAGGAGTGTCCATATTCACCAAGGACATTCACACCTCCAGCCTAATTTCCAACACAATGCATCTGAGAATCTCCAGATGCAACTAACACTAGGTAAGACTGCAATCCAAACTGTAGCTTGCTGCAGATCCCCCTCCATGGCCCAAGGTTCTCACTACACCATTATAAGCATAATGGAAAATATTAAGATACAACTAAACACCATAATACAGGGTGATTCCAACTACTCTGCCATTAACTGGAAAAACAACTTGTGTGCCACCACCCTTTACCAACGGTTCCTGGAAGTCATACATTTCAACCCCCTGGATCAACTAATCCATTGTCCAGCCAGGGTCTCCAATATCTTAGACCTGGTCATTACCAACATGGGAGTAAGATGCTCCACACCAGTGGTCAACCCCTTATAGGTCAGGTCTGACCATAAGGTAATCACCACTGACATCCACATCCCACCCCCACCCGCCGGTAAGGAAACCTCCATAAAAAACCTCTCCAAAGCCAACGCCATGCTACTCAAGTCAGAAGTGACAAACCTCATGACACCCATGGAGATGGGAGTTGAAAGTGCAACTGGTGAATCCTACACTAAGGCACTGTATGGAGACATCCACTCGTGCATGAATTGTGCCATCCCAAATAGAACCAAGACACTGCCCTCCAAAAACAGAAGCCAATCTTGTGCTCCACTGCCATGAGCAAACTGTACAACAGAAGGCAGAAGCTGTTGCAGAAAAAAGGATAATCCCAAAATGCAAACTGCTCCCTTACCAGCCTCAGTAAGAAGCTGATATCCCTCAAAATCCACCACAGCTTGTTACATAAATATAATTGCCATAGATTCCAAAGACAACCACAAAGCATTCTATAGTTATGTCCAGGATCTAAACGGCAATGCTCAAAACTGCTCTGAGCTACAACAGAATGGCATTAAATATACTGATTCCAAGGAGTTTGCCAATATCCAGGCAGATCAATTTAGTGCCACATTCACCATCCTTTCACCCCCTAAAAGGCCCATCTCAGTACCAAAAGATTGCCAAATGCCAGTAATCATGCCACACAGGTGGAAACCGCCATATCCACTGCTAGGAATACAGCATCCATGGGACCAGATGACATCCTGGGCTGTGCACGACATGAACTACAAAATAAACCTGCATTTCATCTAAGTGCCATGTTTAATCATAGCATCACCTCAGGCTTCTATCCCACTGAGTGGCATACAGCTACAGTTATCACACTCCACAAGGGGGAATCCGCCTTGGATCCCAGGAACTACAATCCTATCAGTCTGATGAGCCTGATCTGCAAGGGCATTGAATGCATTATCATGCAACTTATAAACAAAGACATTGGCAACCAGCAAACACTGGACCCCACCCAGGTTGGGCTCATAAAGGGCTGATCTTGTCTCCTGAACCTGATTGACTACTTTGATTCAGTCTCCAGAGCTGTGGAAGAGGGTAAGGTGGTCCACACAGCCTATCTGGACTTGGCCAAAGCCTTTGACAACATCTCCCACTCTAGAGACATAGTTAAACTTATGAAGCTGGCCATAAACAGCTGCAACACTCGATGGGCTGCCAACTGACTTAGTGATGGAACCCAGACTGTAAAAGTAGCCATGTCCAATCCCTGCTCCAGACAAGTGACAATTGGAGTACCTCAGGGTCGGTTCTGGGACAGCTCTTGTTTGGCATCTACTTCACTGAAGTACAGGCCAACACTATGGAACTCTGGCTAAGAAAGTTCACAGATGACTGCCATTATTGCATCCCCAATTGATATGGATATTCTACAACATGGCTTGACAGAAACAGATGTTTGCTGCCAGAGCCATGGGCTCAAGCTCAATGCCAATTAATGTATAGTTATCCCCTTTGGATATGCCATGTACCCATGAATTTCCATATAGGTGGCAATACACTAAACACCAAAATTGTGCTGACAGACATAGGGACACAGGTGGACAGTAGTCTCACCTTCATTAACCACATTGCCACAAGAGTAAGGAAATCCTTCTATGTGGCACACCTCATCACTGAGGGCTTTACATCCAGAAAAAAGGGGGTAATTGTCCCACTGTACTCATCCCTTGTTGGTATGTACCTAGCAAGTCAGCTGTGACAGCTGGGAAGGCAGTGGAAATACCTCACTATAAGAATCACAGGCCTAATACAGATAGTCTATGCTGACCATCTAGAAATCCTCCAGCTATACTATGTGGCATATCATCTACACAAAGGCTATATCTGCATAACATACAAGGCTATGTCAAACCCTGGGAAATGACATCTGTAATATGTGTATGTACCGCCATGTACAATGTGTGTCTATGTGCTGTCATTACAGTAGCAAAGGGTATTGAGGTCATGTCTGGAACACACAAGTATATGAGACCTGCACAGCACTGTTATTCATGTGAATTTGTGACATGCAGGGGTAGCAACCCAGGGTACATGCTGTCACACTGACATGTACTGTAACATGGCATTACTGCAGTCAGCAGTGCTGTCCCAGAGAAGGATAGAGTGCTAACATTACTACTGACAACAAGCACACCTGCGAGCATAGCTGCACTCTGAGGGCTCACTGTCATGTTCCTGGTGCCTGGCCTGTGTCACCGTATATATCCCCTACTGGATAGTAATCAGACATGTGGAATGTAACTGTAGAGTACTGTCTGTACAGCACATGTTTGTGAGGGCTTACAACATGTAGTAATGGCATACATATTGTTGTCAAACATCCATCTGTTGACACATTCATCCTACTGCATAGCTACTTGCCAAACTGGTGTCTGTAAGTCCCTCTACAGATGTTTAGATGGCAGGTATCCAGCTGAGATACATACAGACAACCTATGCTTGATTGACACTGACATGTGTGGCCAACTGTGTACTACCTGTCACATATAGGAGACAACACCCTGTATGGGCACATGCCATGGGTACCTACACTACACTACCACAGTCAACTGAACATGCTTGGGTACAGGTCTCCATCACAGACACTAACCATGTGTTGTAATTCATTTTGCATACATGTCAACTGGATCACCTCAATGGCCATGTGCAGAAGGCACTCAGAGGATTGAATGATGCATGTCACTCTCACCCTGCCAGTCACTAACATGGTGTCTGTTGATAGATACCTGCTGGCACATGGCAGGTGGCATTATACCAATGTACACACACCCCCTAAACATCCAATCCCTCTATGGGCAATAGCCAGGTACACAGCTATGTCCACCTGCAGCAATGCACCACAGTATTGACACGTGTACATGTGCATTACTGAGGATAGCATTGTTTGTGTGTTGGCACATCTGTAGTTGGGAATTCCATGACAGCCTTCGCAACCACCTCCACTCCCATTGCCATAGTCAGATGTGGCCGCTGCATTATTGGACATGACATGTACCTTGTTACACTCCTCTCCCTAACAGCTACATGTGCCTTGCAGTACCAGCACAACAGTGTTGTACAAATAGGTTGATAGGCATGGGAAACCCACTGAGGTCTGCCAAGTGTGTGTATGTGTGCATGTCTGCATATCTGTAGGGTACACCATTACGAGGCTACATACTCCTATTACACTACACATTGCCACACAGTAGTACATATTGTGTTCTTGCTGCCCATAGGTGAGGCATTGCAATGCAACACCCTACTATGCCTGTGGCATGTACATTACATGCATATTCTGTGGTACCACTGTTGTGATATACAATGGGTTGTATTGCCGTCATGGGCAATGTGTGATAGTGGGTATGTCAGGGTATCATGATGGGTTCAAATGTGTACAATATCCATTGGGGGATGTGGGTGCTGTGTACACTGTCATTACACCATGGTGCACCCGGTATATGTCCCACATACCACTTTCTTGTAACCACTGTCACCATCAACCATACAGGTAACTGATAACAGGATACAGCCCAGTTATGCATGTGCTATGTGCAGCCAACCTGTATCATATTGGGCACATGGACTAGTTAGCAACAATAAGCCCAGATCTCTAAGATATGTGTCTGCCTGTTATGTGTCTGTCAATGTGTATATGATGGTATGACACACTATGTATTCTCCATATGCAAACATTAAATCCCCCATTACCATATTGTACATGTCTGTGGATGTTCTGCATGTAACATGTAACCTGGTACAAACCTCACCCTAAATGAGGTGTGGTGTGTGCAATGAAAGCCACACAATTCAGTAGCACTACATGCCTAGGTAGGGGGGTCTAGTCACAGGGTTGCCAAGTAAGAATGTGTGTGTATGTGGATGGGTTGACATAAGGGTGCAGATTATACATTTCCCAGCAGGTCACCTGTCAATGTGGCACAGGCAATAACTGGTATACATACCTGTGACATGTGTGCAACTGTACACCAGATATGTCACAGCCGTGATGTCACCACAGTGCCATAGCCCTTGTGGCATATGACTGCAGACTATCCTCCTGCTGACACATGTACACCTACAACACAAATGGATAACATTATGGAGACCACAATCAATCAGTGTTACTAACAGCTGAAATGCATCATAGCTGCATGGTTACAATACCTGGCATGTATGTATTACACATTACCCCTGACAACATCTTACACTGCAGTACAATGCAGCACACTATTACAGTCACCATGCACATCAGAACCATATTAGCCTGTCCCTGCATCAATGTTATGGATGACAGGGATGTGGCACAGGTATCATCATATGCACAGGGTGTTTTGCTGGTTTGCCAGAGGCTGAGGGTGGTCCATACATTTGTCACCATGTGTGTGGGTGAGGGGTTTAGGTCTTTTATTGGGGCATGGTGATGTGTTGTGTGTTGGTATGCAGTTGCCCTAGGTGTGGTTGCATAGTGTGTGGGTTTGCATGCACACAGTTCTGCCATGTGGCTGTCCTATACAGATGTTATTGGACAGCTGCAAACCATACGTGGCAGGGTGTGCAGTTTACTGCATTTAGCCATGGGCATTCTGACTTGCCTGCCAGGGGTTCCATGGGCACGTGCAGGTACAGACCTTGAAGTGCTACTCTCCTCTGATGATGACAGATGTCTGCTGGAACCATGTCCCACCTGGGACTGGCCAGGGCCACGTGCATGAGGCCTGCTGTAGTGTGGTGTGGACAGCACCCCCAGTGGTGTGATGGGGCTGACACTGCCACTACAGGAGCAGCTTGGTGTCCTAGCACATCCACGTTGGCTGCCAGCTGCTGGTGTTTCTGGCCTTCATCCACGCGGCCATTGCACCACTCCCACATGTTCAAGCATGGACATATCATGATCAAGGAGGCCAACCATCTCACCCCACCATCTATCCATGACCTTAGTCTGTTCATGGAGGGCAGCAGCAATTTCACGGACGTTGTCACTTACAGATGAGAAAGCAGCCCTCTGCAGCCTCAGGCCCTGTCTGGTGTATATTTCCATACGTGCCTGCACCTCCATTATGGTCTGAAACATGCTCCTGGTGGTGCCAGTTGTGGCACCTCTGCTAGGGTCATGATGACTAGCGGCCCTCCCATGAGCACCATGGTACATCTGTGAATGTGGTGCCCTGCTGGACATCTGGCTATGCTGAATGTGACCCGACACAGTTGGCATGGACACCATACTTTCCTGGTCATCAGCACCAATCGCCAACTGTCCCTCTGCTGTGGCCACTTGTGATGGTGTTTGTAGGGGCACTGTAACTGTGTGCAGGCTTGGGGTGTCTAGGAGGGTGATGACAAATGATAGAGCTGTGTCGGCCTCAGACAACCCCACCTGTGCCTCAACAATACCATCATCATCATCGGTGTCTGTACGGACACCAACCTCAGATTGCATGCAGGAGGGACTTTGACGCACCTCGCCACCTGTGGGGGAAACACACACACACACTTTAAGACCTGTACAGCATTGCATAACAATACACACATTTACAAACAACATCAGTGGTGCATGTATGTCCAATACAAGACTATTACACTGACAACCACCAGACCTTACCATTGCTATGGGGGGGTGCCCTACACATGTCCCACAACTATGCATGGTTGCAACGTCTACTCATGTGCACATCCCTTGGAGTGCACACACTGCTGTCACTATTGCTGTGGGGTCAGGGTTACATCTGCCACAGTTACCTAACCTGATTGCATGCAGATACAGCCATTCCTAGCACATGTAGGATCGCTGCTGCAGTGCACTGCTGTGTCATGATGACACACCCTCACCACCTTCAGCCTTTTTGCAGATGCTTGACAACTATGGCCTACACGTGTCAGTTTGCAGTGTCCCAAGAATGGGACACTACGTGCAACAGCCTACTACCAGCTAATTATGTGGACCACAGTACTATGTTATGACATATCATTGATCTGTAATGGTTGCTATTGTAATACAGGTATATTTATAGTTGTAGCACTATCTGATGGTGTTGTTTCACACATGTCCATACTGTAGGCCATGTGTCCTGCCATACTTCTCATCCCTGTGGACACATTTCACAATGACAGGATGTTAGTTATCTTGCATGTGTCTGATGTACCCTTCCAATACCCCATCATGGTCTCTACAGTGATGCAGTGCATTTTACAGCAACAAAACATGAACATGTACAGCATGCAGTATGGGTAGGTGTGTTAGATGTGTGCATGGACTATCCCATTGCTATTACATGCATGATGCATTGTCAGGCATGAACATGAACCATACTCACCGGCTACAGGCTGCTGCCTTGGTGGTATCCTGGTGGGACCTACATAAAGGTGTGAGAAAGTTAATGTCAGTGGTCACAGCTGTGGCATTCATAAAGGGTGAGTGCAGCATTATGGTACATCAACAGTAGAAGTCCACAATACTACAGTTTATGCACAACTATTTATTACTACTACACAGCAACAGACTATGTATATGACATCTCAGATATGCATGATGTACCTGTACAGATGCAGATGCATACACAAGAGTGGTCTACTGATGTGCCCTGGGGCCTTATCTGCATGGTCCTCAGCTGGTGTGTCGGTGGCACCCACCTCCACAATTCTCCCTGCCAGTTGTTGGTTATGTAGGCAGGTGCCACAAGGCTGCTGAGAAGCTCCTCCACACAGGTGAGGGGTGGATGGATGGCATGCCCCCCCCTCTTGTGAGGTGGTCCCCTCATACAGCAACTGCACGCCGATGTACATGGCGAAGCAGGTCAGAGCAATGATGCCGGACCTGCTCATAATTGTGGTTCTGCAGGCCGACATTATTGACCCTGTGGACTAGATCGTTCCACAGGGCGGTCCTCTCCTGCTGATCATGGGCTGTCCAGCTGTACAATTGCGGGGGGGGGTTATGGTGTCTAGTTTTGTTTTACATTATTTGGTAAAAGTCAGCTAGGTATATGTATATACATACATATATATATATATATATATATATATATATATATATATATATATATATATACACACACACACACACACACACACACACACACACATATGAACATATTTATCCTTCTATATACAATTGATGTTATATGATTATTTGTGACTCATACATATGTGTATATATATATATATATATATATATATATATATATATATATAGCTGTTAATCTGTCTACATTTACTTATATATATCTGTCCATATGTCCATGCATGTTCATATCATAATTTTGGCCTGTACCTCATTCTCTTGGCAATTGACATGGATTATCTCAGGATTGAAGTCAGTAACTAGTGCCGAAACTTTTGTGTTTTGGACTTCATCTCCTTCAAAATATGTGTTTTAATACATATAACTGTGTAACTAGCAATGTTTTAAGTGTATAAGAGCAGTATTTGGCATATATCCCTGTTTGTACCCACATTCTGGCACACTTTGTCCAGAATTCTTGCATTAAGAGGTTCTGTGGCATGATGTTACTACATTTCCTGTACTGTTGACTGATTGTGCTGGGTGATATGTTTGTGAAAACATCAGGGTTATGTATATCTGCCATGGCATAGTGGTAAATCACTTTGTGTATGGTGTGCAGGGTCCTGGGTTTGGGCCCTGTTTATTTTGTTGCTGGGCAGAACACTGGCCACTGAATACAGAGTGATTAAGGCACTTTAAAGCAGTTGTAAACATGTTTACGTGGGTTTGCATGGAGGTAAGCACTGCTGACTTCTGGTTACAGTTTCATATACTCAGCTTCTATCTTGCTTAATCTGTGTAGGCAGTGCTTACTCCCATGCAAACAGGCTTAAACCTCCTTACTGCTGCTTAGAAATTGCTTACTCCCACTTACCCCCACATTAATTTCTTTAAATGAAAAGAAAAAGGGGTTGATAGGGCAGTGGTGAAAAAAGGGGAACATAGAGGGAAAGACAGTAGGGAAAATAGCTAGGGATGTGCAGGAAGGGTGTAGGGAAGGTCCATAGCTGTCCATTTCTTCTGCAGCAACAGCTGTGCATATACACTGCATTTGGAGATAGATTTGGACATACCCCTGGGTGGGGGTGAGGACAACAATAATAAGTTGTGATGCCAATTAGTCTGGATTACATGTGTCCAGTGGACACGTGTGAAATGGACAGCTATATATGGGACAAGATTTTTTTGTGGGAACAGATGCCCTTTTTTTTCTTTTTCAGGTGAGAGTGGGATGTTGGGGAGGGGTAGTAGGTATATTTGGGGAGGTAGGATGGGTAGGTTAATAGACAAGACAAACAAGATGTATACAGGGGCAGTATATGACACATGTGAGGGGTACACACCTTGGACAGAGAGGGGTGTTTGGAAGTTGCAAGCCCATAAACCCTCAAATGGAAACAGTGGGACTGAGGTCCCCACCCATGTGCAGTCACTACTGCACCTTCATGGCCCCAAAGGTGGCTGTGCTTGGGGCTGGGTAGAAGGGGTAGGCTCACCCTCTAATTGTGCCACGTGGCCCTCAAGCTGGTGTAGCTGGTCTCAAAACTCCCTGTTGAGCTCCCTATGCACCACGGCCCAGACCTGATGTCGGGTGACAGGTACCTCTCCACCCCCGCTCCCAGTGGGGGGCTGAGCCCCATCCCCTGTGGCGGTTCCACCCAAAGGTGGTGCAGGGCCAATGGAGGAGAAGGTCCCAGGCTAGGCTCTAGACGTGCTGGTGCCCTGTGCCATGGCCAGATGAGGTGGGACAGGTGGGTCTGCTGGGACCAGCCTTCCCATACCAGCTATGGTGTTGCAGTTTTAAGAAAGATATCAGTTAGTCATAGTCAACAGCATTCAGGATTAGTTATAACAGCATGCATAGGTATTCCCATTGACCCAAGACACCAGTTTACAACAGTTGCAGATCAAGCAGAACACATGCATATATGGGACAACAGTGGCCATTACAACAGCATGCAGGTTTCATTGATGGCAACAGGCCACCAATATGGGAGTATTTTGACATGGCACATGCATAGAACTAAATGTGAATATTTATAAACTAATAGGACATATATCCCAACAAAAGTTTGGAGTGTACACATACCCATTGAGGTGTGCTATAAGGTTATTGTTGCACATATGGAGGGGGTGAGAAAGAGAGGTCACTTACCAACTAATATATCCCTGTAATTTTCACAACTTTCTTAGTCACTACAGTGATCTGTCCCTTACATGTATTATTACACTACCCAGTGTCCTTACTTTGTACAATTGAATGTTTGTAGATTAGTATATGCATGGACTGTGTCTTACGTATAGTCTATACCTCTTACCTGTTATACCCGTTGAGAAATTCTTTAATACTACCTGACAATTTCTACACAGACTCCCAGATTCCATGCTTGTAGACAAATATATACTTGACCTGTGTTATACTTAGAGTCTACATCTCTTACCTGTTATACCTGTTGAGAAAATCATTGTTAATAATACCTGACAATCTGTACACATACCCCCAGATTCCATTCTTGTAGACTGGTATATATGTGACCTGTGTTGTATCTACAATCTACACCTCTTACCGGTTATAGCTGTGGAGAAAAACGTTGTTAACACTACCTGACAAATACTACACATAGTCCAAGATTCCATGTTGATGTTATACACATATCTAACAATCTATTATTGCACACACTCTGGTCAAGGCTTGACAGGATGCAGGTGTTAATGTGACATATTTTGGAATAGCTGTCCTACACTTTGGTTAAGATGCTACAATGACAGGTTTGTTTCCATATACATTATCATTTTATGTTCAGGTCTGTCAGTATAAGCTGTCTAAATTTCTTGGATCATCACACTGATTTGTCAGGGGATCAGGTTACTGGCCAGCAGATTTGGGCCATTTATCTGGACAGATCAGAACAGTTGAGGGGCATGACTATGCATACAGCTGACCACCTGAACATTCTGCCACAGTCTGTACAGTTGATGGTTATGATTATGCTTACAGCTTACTACCACTCCCGGGATTCAAACCCCTGCTGTGTGTGGTAAAAATATTACAGTTGACATCACAGTATACTGTGCTATCATCAAAGTATATTGTACTATCAGGGAATTGGTGTAAAGCATTCCAATGGCTTCTGTCTAAGTCTCTATCAGTTGTTCTATATGACTGACTTCTTGGGACTTCCAGCATTGTTATACAGACCTTCCTCCACATTTTACCGCATTCAACAGTGTGGGTAACACTGCTTAATACAACAGTACTATTTATAGAATGCAACACTGCAACAACATATATAAGCAGCATGTACACAAGCACTCCAGAGGTTATACTTTATTCACAAGATATTACACCTTTATTTCCATGCAACCTATATGACAGTCTTCCTGCTATATTGTCTGGTTTATTCAGTACATACCATACACAATACATTTTTATACTGGTACAACACTTTCCAGAACTGTTATCTTTATTTGTTATGACAGTATATGCAGGAATATTACTAACCTGCCTCGTGACGCAGCCTTTGCAGCCCAGCAGCATGGGCTTGCTGGTTTGCAGCCCACTCATCTGCAGCTGTCAGGGAAATACAGTGATATTTAGCCATTACCTAGCCATAGTATACACAAGCTAGGCAATCATTATCTACGTAGTAAAATGGGTACTTATTCAGTGCTGGGGCATCGGTCATCGCCCTGCTTCTTGGATCCACTGGTCCAAGAGATCACCCCTCCACCGCTTCAAGTCAGCATGTGATGTCTGACCTGGTCACCAGTCTGGGGGATATCAGTGGCACTGGTGAGGTCACATGTGAGACTGTCCCAGGCCCCATTTTATACTGAGAGCCCTGGGTACTGGCCCTGCAGTAGTCTCTCCTCATGCTGTTTTACCAGGAGCCATACCATGAATCTGGACTCCTAGGTGCCCTAGCACTGCGCTCTAAATCAAGTGCCTTCCCGTACTCCAACCATTCTGCCTACAGTAGGGAGCTGCAACCAGTTATGAGAATTATTGGTGCCTGTGGGGTTTAAATACACCCGATTTCCTGCACTTTCCCATGATTGGATGGTTTTGAAAAGGCTAAGCTATGGGCACACCTACTTACCTAATGTTGGCATTGCTTAAAGGGGTATACCACGTGGCAGATTGAGTTAGCTGGCCTACACATTGCTTACCCTAACTACACTGAGCTGTGCAATGCTTAGCATTGTTTAATATTTCATTTGCATTATATTTTCCTTTTGGCATTGCTGTATTATTTGTTACATGTTATATATGTGTCTGGTATCCGTGATTTATGTGTACATACACTGTATGGGATCCTGGGGACTTCCACACTTTATTAGTATATCACCTGACATATTGCCTTCCTGCAGTACTCCAATTCACATATTTATGTTATGTAACAGGTTATACAAAAGCCCACTGTACATAGATTCCTTTCACATGTTCAGTTTGATTTTCCTATGGTGAGGATTTCTTTGTTGGAACCGCAATCTTATGTACTGCTATGATGGCTTAGTAGTTAACTACTGAGACTGTAGTGTACAGGGTCTTGGGTTCAAGACTTGCAGAGGCTGTTTATTTTGTTGCTGGGCAGAACACGGGCCATTGGATACAGAGTGATTAAGGCACTTTAAAGCAGTTGTAAGCGGGTTTGCGCGGGTTTGCACAGAGGTAAGCACTGCTAACTTCCGGTCACAGTTTCTTACACCCAGTTAGCTTCTCCTTTGCTTAATCTGTGTAGGCAATGCTTATCCCCCCACAAACACACTTAAACATGCTTACCAGTGCTTATATATGCTTACTACTGCTTATTTGTGCTTAAACATGCTTACTAGTGCCTTATTCATTATGACACTGACACTTCACATGTGCATTTAATGCTGTACTCCAGTTCATAAATATATGTTATTTCGTGGGTTTTACAACAAAAATATTAGTTATAAAGTGTTTTGCCCTGTAAAATAGGCTGTGCTGCAGTGGGACTCGAACCGGGAATGCCTGCTCATTAAGCGAATGCTCTGCCCACTACACTACTGCTGTGCTGCTTCATTTGCATATATCTTCCTTGTTATCCTCTTCAGCCTTTTAAGCTGCTTTAACCATAGCTAAGCAATGGGCACACCCGTGCACCTACAGTTAGCTGTACTCCGATTTAAAAAAAAAAAGGGATTTCTTCTTTTGATTTTTATGTTCTGTTGCTGTTGTACACATGGGAGACTGTTGGTGGGAATATGCGGACACCTATGAGTGGTCTCGCTCATTTATTTCTACTTTCTGCTGTTCTACATTGTAGGGGCATGTTTATTCTGAGATCTCTGCTCTCAGACATGCCCCCTCCACTCGTACATGCTCTATGTAAGCCTAGGAGGTCGGGCAGTGCACCTTCATTAATATGCATGGCGCACTGCCATCCTGCTGCTACAGCGGCACTTCCATGTAGGACTAAGTTAGTGCATCCGGGGGACTGTGTTTATGTTTATTTGTTTTACCAAACTTCTGACTTTTTGGGTTTCATTGACCTTTTTCAGTCTATTTCTTTCATTGATTTTAATATATCTACCTATGTCTATTAAATCAAGCAACTCTTTTCTTAGCTCATTTTCTTCTAAACTGATGGCACATTTTTTTGTTTTCCATTTCCTGCAGGCATTCTATAGAAAGTTCTGTAGCATCTTCCTGTGGCACATTCTGTTCAATTTCATCCTGTGCCATCTGTTGCTCTGTCATATAGGAACTCACTAGCATATCACTCCTCAACATTGATTGCATCAGTTTCCACAATTTCCTGCTTCTTCATTTGCTGTCCAGTTTCAAATGTATGTTTACACAGTTTTCTGTGGAATGCTCCAAAATATCTTCGTTTTGCACCTAACCAATTGCTTCCCATTCCACTGGCTTCCCCTTAATTTGGTTATCCTTTGCATTGTGGTGCTTTCTGAATTAGATTTCTGCATTGGATCCTTTATTTCACAGATACTCCATAACCTCAGTCTCTATTTCTTTAACTTCTCCATTATTATTCTCCTTTTCTACTTTTCCTCTTTGTCTTCTTATTTTTTGTATTGTAAGGTTTTCCATTTCTGGATTCCTTTGCCTGTACTTCTCTTCAAATATCTTTGATGCTACTCTTTTTGTACTGATTAGTTTTGATTTCTCCTTTGCATAAATATTACCCCATATTAGATTTCCATTGACCATATTTCTTCCTCCAATGTCTCTTGATCTTCCTGCTTCTCATTACTTTGGAGACTCACTCCATCATGCTGTGATGTAACCTGTGTTAGATCTTCAATACCAAATCCATCACTTCGCAGACACTCCATAGTTTCAACTTCTATTTTTTTTAACTTCTACTTTACTAACCTTCTTTTCTACATTCTCTCTTTGAAATACTATTTTTTTATTGTGAAATTTTCCATATCTGGATGTCTTTGCCTGTATTTCTTTTTGAATATCTTTGGGACCGCCTTCTTTATATTGATTAATTTGTCTTTCTCCTTTGCATAAATATTACCCCATATCAAATCTCTCTTTCTTTCCCATGTCCATATTTCTTTTTATACTTTTCAAAAATCTCTAGGTTTTGTTATTTATACTTTTGCACTTTCTCAGATTTTTTTTGCAAACAGTTCAAAGTTTCTTGATCTATATACTGTTTTTCACAAATCTGTTGTATTAATGAAAACAATTTTTTATTTGTAGCTTCTGACAGTTTTTCTTGTGGAAGTATTTTTGTTTCCTCTAATTTCTGTCTTAATCACTTTGTCTGTCTTGTGTCTGGAAACTCTGGGCTCTGTACAAAATAGTAACAAAACATAATTTCTTTCTTATCCTCAATAGTCTACTTTATCATTTTTATGGCTCTTCTTTGGCCTATCGGTTTTTGTATTTTTGTGGACTCTACTTCCTTCTACAACAGGTGGGGGTCATCCCCCTGGGCCTGGCCTGGCCCCATTGTAGGAATGCTTCCATATTTTGAGGATTTTACAGTGTCATATTTTCCAGTCCTGGCACCAGTGTGGCTACCAGGATTGGGCACTTTTTTATCCTGGGTCTTGTGTACCCAGCTATCTTTTTTCATTTTTATCCTACTTTTGTCCATGGCATATGCTATATAAATACTGTCTATATATCAGTATCATCTCTGTGAGATTTTGTGAAAAACAGGGTCTGCCTCACGAAGGTACTCACCAAGACTTGAGGATGAAATCAATTTCAGCAATAATACTCCCCTTTACTTGCTGACTTATCATCTCTACATTTGGACCCTTTCTCCCCTGAGTGAGAGTACTGATGAATAAATCCTCAGAAGTTGGAGAAACCAGAATCTGTATTGTAGAAATATAACCAGGATTTTATTAAACACACCACCACGCTGTTAGCACAAATAAACAAGAGAGCACAAAAAAACACTTCGTATTAACGCTATTGTAGAACACTGCGTTTTCGTATTCCACCATGTACTTCATCTGATGAAGTACATGGTGGAATACAAAAATGCAGTGTTCTACAATAGCTAATATCTGTTTGCTCTGTTTATTGCTAACAGCGCAGTGTGTGTTAATAAAATCCTGTTATATATCTGCACACGGATTCTGGTTTCTCAACTTTGAATTTATTGGTTTATACTTCACCCGTTTGTCTTGTGTTAGTACTGATGAATAGTTAGTTGTTCCTTTCTTATAAAACACACTGTATTCAGTACAATTGTATGGTTTCTTGTTTTTTTATTTCTCTAAATCTTTTATGTTTCTAATACTATGCTGGGAATGGACACCATTCCTAAGTCAAAGTATGATTAAAGTTCATGAAATTAGTATTGTTTCAGTCTTTGATGTTAGCCAAAAGTGCTCTTCGTAGCACCTGCAATGTGCCCAGTAATAACTCCTTCTACAATTTGTATCAGGTTACATGGATTGGTAACATACCTAAATACAACTGTAGATACTTTTTTATAAGACCTGTTGCTCCTACTACTATTGGAACTGTCTGTGTTTCTTTCTTCCACATTACAATAGCGTTAATACGAAGTGTTTTTTTGTGCTCTCTTGTTTATTTGTGCTAACAGCGTGGTGGTGTGTTTAATAAAATCCTGGTTATATTTCTGCAATACGGATTCTGGTTTCTCCAACTTTTGAGGATTTATTGGTTTATACTTCACCCGTTTGTCTTGTGTTAGTACTGATGAATAGTTAGTTGTTCCTTTCTTATAAAACACACTGTATTCAGTACAATTGTATGGTTTCTTGTTTTTTTATTTCTCTAAATCTTTTATGTTTCTAATACTATGCTGGGAATGGACACCATTCCTAAGTCAAAGTATGATTAAAGTTCATGAAATTAGTATTGTTTCAATCTTTGATGTTAGCCAAAAGTGCTCTTCGTAGCACCTGCAATGTGCCCAGTAATAACTCCTTCTACAATTTGTATCAGGTTACATGGATTGGTAACATACCTAAATAGAACTGTAGATTCTTTTTTATAAGACCTGTTGCTCCTACTACTATTGGAACTGTCTGTGTTTCTTTCTTCCACATTGCTCTCATTTTTGTCTGCAGATCCTGATATTTTATGACTTTGTGTCTCTCTCTCTATGCAAAACACTGTAGTCACTGAGTGAAGCAATTTCAATGATCAATGCTACTTTTGTCTTCTTTTCTTGGACCACTATATTCAGTTTTCTAGCATCTATCTTTTGAACTGTTGATAATGGGTGATCCCATGTGATATAAACTTCAACATTTTCTATGACACTTTGTGGCTCATGTTTCCAGTGTGTTTCAGCCAGTTCAGTATCATAATGTTTGCACAATCCCTATTGCAACAGTCTTGCCACATTATTATGCCTTTCAGTACACAGTCCTTCTCCCATTAGTATGTCACAACTAGCAACAAGGCGTGCGACTGTTTCAATTCGGTTTTACAAAACCTACATTTGTCTGTTTCTCCCACATGTTCAATGGACTTTGTAAATCAGTGTGTACATAGCCCACTATCTTGGGCTGCCAATATTAATATTTCATCTCTTGGTTTGAATTTGCCTTTCCTTAACCATTCCTGCATTCATTCCTGATCAACATGAGGTTATTCCAGAAGTTTTCTATACTTGCAACTATATATGTGCTTTTTCCACATTTCTATCCTTTTCATCTGGTCCTTCACCTTATAGTCTTTCTTTTGTTTTTTGGCATATTCAGTTGCTGCCTGGTTTTTATCTACTTCTGGTTTGATTTCCATTCCTGCTTGACGCCGATATGCTTTTGCTAAATTAAGCACAGAAGTCATCTTAGATTTATTCTCCTCATGTTTCAAAACTTTCACTACATTTGGGTCTTGTGAGGTCAGCAGATATGTGTGGAGTCCCACAGCTGCAGATCTAAACATGTAATCAATTTCAGGAAGGCCCATCCCTCCTTTGGAACAAGGAATATATAATATTGGTATACAGTGATTTTTATAAATCATTTGGTGAGCATGAAGCATCCTTCTTTTTTCCTATCTAATCTATCCAACATGTTTTGGGGCCAGTCAGTCACTCCAAAATTGTAAGTTAGAACAGGAAGAGCAATTTGTTTTATAGCTTGGATTTTGTTCCTAGATGTCAATTCTGTATTCAGGATTAATTTAAGTCTTCTAAAGTATTCCTTGTTAAGTTTTATTCACATTTGTTCATGTTTTACAGTTTGATTCTTCATCAGTTCCCAAATATTTATACACTTTCTCTTGCTCAAGTTCTTTTATATCACATTCTTGTTCCAAAACTGATGTTTTCCTGGTGTTGCAGCTTTCCTGCTTTAAAGGTTGTTTTTGCACATTTATCAAGACCAAAATACATTCGTATATCATCAGAAAAAGTTTTGACAACTTGCAGTTGTGTTCCTCATCTGATGAGCTATACAGTTTCAAATCATCAACAAAAAGAAGATGAGAAGTCTTTACACTTTGTTGTTTTCTAGGAGCCAAATTATAGCCGTGGCCTAAGCTGTTAAGTAGACAGCTTAATGGGTTAAGGGCAAGGCAGAATAGCAGCAGTGACAGAGAGTGACCCTGGAATATGCCCATTTTAATTTTTATCTGTGGGATAATAATTTGTTCTTTATCATGGCTTAATTGCAAAGTGGTCTGCCACTGTTTTATGGTCACTGTAATGTAGTCGATTAGTGTAGGATGTATCTTATACATTTTTAAGGAGTGTTTGTTTTATCCATGAATGTAGGATACTATCAAATGCTTTTTTGTAGTCTATCCATGCCATTCTTAGACTCTTCTCTTTTTACAGTTCTCCACTATGACTTTATTTAACAACAAATTATCCTTTGTTCCATATCACTTTCTTCTATTGCCCTTTTGTTCTACTGCTATAATTGAGTTCCCCTCTATACAAATTCTGATGGCATTTTAATGACTTCTTACATGTGAAACCTTTATTACATTCAACACTTTTATATGGTTTCTCCCTTTTTTAATTTCTTTTGGGTTTCTAATACCATGACAGGAAT
>NC_056737.1:1614696677-1614779177 GCF_019279795.1 Protopterus annectens
TAACCAAGTAATACTTATCTCTTAATAAGAACATATGTTTCTATATGCACAGCAAAGAAACACATACAGCATGAACCTGTTAAATACTCAAAAGGTTTCAGATAAACCCAAGTAAAAACACTGTGATCGAATTTTATCTTTGCATAAATGCTCTAAACTGTTAACATTCAGACAATGTCCTTTATCCATTAGTTGTTTCTAAGCTACTTTCTTCATCCATTGTTTGGTTCATTAATTTCAAATTGATACCATTTTTCAATTAAGATAGCAATATCTGCATCATGTTTTGCTGTTAAACGAACTCTAAAGGATATTTGCAGCCATATTGTTGCCAATTAGTTCTGTTTCTGGAGAAACAAATTTACTTTTCCTAATTAAAACAATGTCAGATGTTAACTAATGAGGAGACATATAATTAAAAAAAAGAGCTATAAACATGATTTCCAACAATAATAATTCAGTCTTTTAAAAATGTACATCTTTATATTTGATGACATGCTTCTTTGTATTCATTCGAGTTTAGCTACTGAAATAAATGCATAAAACAGTTTGAACTTTGGTTCCCATGCTGCATTTCACTTCATTAGTGACTGGGTACTTTATTTGTCTACAAAATTATTTTAATTTCATACAGGACAGACTGTAAGGAAATAAACCAAAAATAAGGCAGCCTTTATATTGTCTGTATGTTTAATGCTCAATGTATGTAAATTAAACTCAGAGATTCGTCAGTAACATTCAAGGAGTTTGCACCCAATTAGTAGTGAATCACAGGCCCTCTTACCAAACCATTTATCAATACTGGTTTTAAGGGGCCCCAGTACATCACCTTTCATTTCACTTAGGGGCAATATACTTCTTAGCCTCTCTGCACTGCTATGGAAAACTTTCCACCCAAACAGAGTCCAGGTAAATGGGGCTATAATATGCTTCTTGCCATTTCTAGTGGCAAAGGAATTATTTGAAAATTTAATATCCATGGTAGCTGCCATAGCTCTATCATATTTGCATGTGTAAATTAAAATAGGTCTCCTTAATAAATCTATAGTTAATAAAAAAAAATGAAATCTCTCAAACCTGGAAAATTCAAGGACTTTATCTGGTGGTAAAGAATTTCTGAACTCTTTCCAGTCTTTTAATCTGAATACAAGAGTTGCTGCACGCTGCTACACAGTACTCTACAGTGGGCCTGATGATAGCTTTAAACAAGTGTATTTCATCCCTATTCAATAAATAGTGTGCCCAAAATATCCTTGATGACAAAGTTGCAGCTTCTAATAACTGATGACAAGTTGGCTAAAAACTTATTAATAACCACTCTAAGATCCATAACATAGTAAGTTTCACAAGGAGAATATTGTTTGGAGCATAGGGGTAATAGGGATTGTCTCAAAATTAATTATTTTTGTTTGTGATGCTTTAAATACCATATTATTCAACAATGACAAAAGATGAAAGGCATCCAGAGACTTCTGCAACAATAGATGATCAGACAGTTTTGTTTCAAATGTTCCACCTTTGTGTCATCAGCAAACTTACTTGTCCAGATAGCTCTGAAAACAGAAAAGTCTGCTATAAAGACTGTATAAAGCAAAGACCCCAGAATTGAACCCTGTGGCAGCCCCAGTAACACTAGTTTAACCTGAGAAGTAGTTTCAGCTATTTTAATTTTATCCTTAATGATGTCCCCTATAGCCAGTTCATTATCCACCTTGTTATATATCTGTCTACCACCTGTCTCTGCCATCCCTGACTATCTCAGCATGTGTTACCAAGTCAAAGACCTTTGTCAGGTGTAGGTAGAAAACATGTGCTGGTGAACCCTGGTTTAATGTTTCCCATAAATTCTGATAAACGTTTATCAGATTTAACAAAAATGACTGGCCTTTAGTAAAACCATGTTGGTTGATATGAGCACCTGATTTCAAGTCTTATATGTGTATGTAATGCCTATGTTTCCTGAATCTTCTAATTTTAAAAACAGTAATATTTGCTTAAAATGGAATGCAGAACAAATCCTACCAAAAGAAAAACACATACTAAGTCCACGTCTACTGATGCTAGTCAGTGGCTGAAAAAATCAGTGAGAAATAATGCTGTGATTAGTCAGATAAAATGCAAAAATGTGCAGCAAGCTGATTTTATTAAAAGCTTTCTTTCTGATTCATATATCTGTGATATAAGGTAAGCGCTACTTCTTAATCATTGATTTAGTTGTAGAATGTTACCTTAGACTGTTCCTAGACCCTAATGCCTGTGATGGATGCCAGATTGTCAGTAAAATTTAAGATGTGTTGGCTGAACTGCAGTGCTGCGCCATGTGCTGAGGCTGTGTCCCTGCATATAAGCACACACACACACACACACACACACACACACACACACACACACACACACACACACACACACACACACCCTCCCCCCACATGCACACACTGATCCTGGCCCTTCTACGGATTAACCCCCTCCGAAAGAAAGTTGTCACACTAGCCATAGTTTTGTGCTACACCACAGCACTCACACTAATACTTATACTCTGAAAAAACTGCCATCTAGACTGGAATCCAAAAGAAGTGCAAAATTTAATACAGACAGTAAATCCAAGGTAAGCACTTTCGTTTGGTAGCTATCACCAAACTTCTTCAGACAAAATAATAAAACACATACAATCCAATATATACGAAAGAACACACCCTACCTCACTGAATCAATTAAAATCAATTAAGACCTTTAAAAACTTTTAAAAAGACACATACCCAAGACATATATAAAAACACAGGAACATGTCCAGATAATGCAAAAATACTTAATGTACATATATAACAATATATAAATAATGTAAAAAACTTTTAAATAAATATATTATACATTATATATATATATATATATATATAAACAGAAACTATATGTACAAGACAGACATTATAAAATATGTATAAAATATATATACACATTTTTTATCTGTTCAGGACCTTCAATTTCAGTTTACTGGATATAGAAATAACATAATTTAAACCTGGAGACTGGCCAGCATTAAGGAAAACCTGCCACCAGGTTTCCTTTTCCTCAAGGAATAACTTCCAAGGCCCCTTTCTATCCCCACATTTGACCTGTCGTAGCACTACACATTTGAAAGAGTGATTAGGGAAACTTTGAATATGTCCAAATAAAGCATTGTTGATATCCCCCTTGTGAATATCATACATATGCTCATATATTCGCTGTGACAACTTACGTTGTGTCTTGCCCACATAAAAAACAGGACATTGATCACACACAGCAAAATATACTACTGCATGGGAATAGCAACTAAATTTACCTTTAATAACAATCTTCCTGCCATTCAATTCCAAACTGGAGGTAGCCATAACATGCTTACATTGATTGCACATCCCACAAGGTGCCATCCTTCCATCCACATCCAAATACAACTTTGGAATGTGTTCCAGAAGTCCCTTTAAATTCCTACCCTTTCTAAAAACAAATTTAGGATAATCACCAACCACTCTAGCCATATTAGCCTCACTCACAAGAACATGTCAATTTTTATTGTCAATATCCTGCACCAACTGACTCTCCATAGAAAAGGTAGAAACAAAGGGGCAAATACCCCCAATAATAAGAACAACTTCAACATCATAAATGGAAGGTAGATCATTACTTTGAAACACTGAAGCATTATTGCCCCCCATATAATGATTATCTATGGCAGGCCCAACATTATTAACTAGGACAACCCCGTTATGAATGGGCCTATAAAAGCCCCTCATACACTTATTAAACACTTCTTGTTTAATATTGAAAATCAGATCCTGGGGGTAACCCCGGTCCAAAAACATTTGACCCATAAAATCACATTCCTGTAAAAAAATCATCATACAATGAGACCATGCGGGCAGCCCTCACCAACTGACCCTTGATTATACCTCTCTTAATATGGAATGGATGTCTACTTGAAAAGTGTAATATACTATTAGAAAAAGTAGACTTCCTAAAAATTGTTGCTTTAAGCTTCCCATCATCCAACTTATGAAGCATAACATCCAAATAAGAATTTTTTTTCAAAATTCATGGAAAATGTAAACTTAAGAAAATCAGTACTAGAATTAGTGTAATCCATAAACCTCAAAATATCCTCAGGTGGACCCTTCCAAGCAACAAAAAGGTCATCCAAATAGTGTAAATACAAGGAAATTGAGGACATGAAAGGGGAAGTAAACAGAAAACATCTCTCCCACCATGCCATGACCACATTCACAAATAAGGGGCCACATGCTGAGCACATGGCAACCCCAAGAAGTTGTTTAAAATAATGCCCCTCAAAATAAATAAAATTGTTACTCAGCACCATCTCCATTAATTGTGAATAAACATTAATACTATTCTGTTCCAGTCCGAATTCATAAAATAAAAAGTCAGAAAACCAGGTTTAACCAAGCTCCTGTGGGATACAGCTATATAAATCCTAGACATCTATAGTCAGGAAAGTATACAATTCACCCGTAGAAACTAGTTCATTACACTTTTCCAAAAAATGCCAAGAGTCATGACATAAGTGAGTAATCCCCTGAACCCTGCTCTTAAGTTGATTATCTAAAAATTTTGCAACATAACTGGTTTTGGACCAGCCTGAGTCTACTATTGGCCGAAAAGGGAGGGTAACAAGATCCTTATGAATTTTGGGCACACCAAAAATCACAGGTATCTTGGGAGAGTCCACAGACAAATAATTAAATTCATCTATACTTATTTGATTCTGCGTGAGCATATCAAACAACTCACAATCAATTTTAACATTTAACTGAGAATGTCGAGTATCCAGCCTTAATTTCAGAGAACCGGACTGCAATTAATGCTACCTCTGGTGGGAGTAGTGTTGTGGTTCAGCCGAGGTCTAAACAGCAGAACTCCCTTCCTGGTACATTGGATTCCTGGCTACACAGGAATGTGCCACCTTTGCAGGAGGATGGGGGGGATCTGAATGCCATGGATGGGCAACTGGCATCTTTCAAGGAGAAATTGTTGGATTTTAAGAAGATCCAACAGGAAAACTCATATTTTCATGAGTGTTTAAGGGTTCAACAAGTGCCGAAGGGCCTTCGGATGCGGAGATTCCCTACGGGTCTTATGCCGCATTCCCTCTATCATCAGGAACTTTTGGCTTTGTTTGACCGACACGGCTGTGATCGTTTGGAGCTCATGATCAAGCATAACATCAAGAAGCTTGACAAATTGCAGGAGGATATTTGCAGTCTTGACAAAGGTATTCACCAGTTGGGTTTAGACCAATGGTGCCGCCCACAATATGACCTTATTTTTAAACAAGTGGATGATATTGTCTTGGTTATTTCTAACCATAAGGCTCAAAAATTAGAGTGAGACCATAGGGCTTACCAGGCTGGAAATGCTTATCCGCCTCCCCCAGTTGCCCCTGGGGTTTGCTCAGTGCATTTTAATTCTGTGTCTGAGGACACTGGTGCTCAGGATAATAAGGGGGCTAGTACCCCTTTAAATGCACCGGGGCCAAGGTGGTCTGAGAGGTTAAGGAATCACAGGCCCCAACAGTGGAGCCCTTACCCACAGGGGAACAATTGGCGACAACAGGGGCAGAGGAATGGCCCTTACATGAATTCGAGGAGATAGTGGAGGGTACTGTATTCAATGGACCGAACATTATTGTTAATTTTACGAGTGATTTTAAAATTTTTAATTACACAGATGTGAGTCTCTCTATGGTGCATGCAGATTTGTTTAGTAAGGGGCATAATTTTGTGCCTAGCAGAAAAAGCAATGTAGTTAAGTTAATTTGTGATTTTAAATTGTATGTTCGTAATTTCAATTTGAAATACTTGCACAGGGAAGATATTGATGTGTTTAATGCAGATAGTAATATAGTTAGAATGCCTCATACAGATAACCCTGATTTACATGGTATTTTAAAGTGCTTTGAAAGTGTGTGTGAAATGGACTTTCGTCATTTATTTAGGTAAGAAAGGTGATTTTAGCTGTAATTTAACCTCCACTGAGGTCGAACTACTGGCCGAATTAAGGGGGAGAGGTGATATTAAATTTATGCAGCCAGATAAGGGTGGTGGACTGGTTGTGATGCAGAAGGATGTTTATATTCAAAGTATGTTTAATTTGTTGTATAGTGATGTCTGTTGTGAAGCCTCTCTTAATGAAGTTAATATTGCTTACCATAAAATTGATTGTGAGTTGTTTGATATGCTCACACTGGATCAAATAAGTATAGATTAATTTAATTATTTGTCTGTGGACTCTCCCAAGATACCTGTGATTTTTGGTGTGCCCAAAATTCATAAGGATGTTGTTACCCCCCTTTTCGGCCAATAGTGGACTTAGGCTGGTCCAAAACCAGTTATGTTGCAACATTTTTAGATAATCAACTTAAGAGCAGGATTCAGGGGATTACTCACTTATGTCATGACTCTTGGCATTTTTTGGAAAAGTGTAATGAACTAGTTTCTACAGGTGAATTGTATACTTTCCTGACTATAGATGTCAAAGATTTATATAGTTGTATTCCACAGGAGCTTGGTTTAACCTGTTTTTCTGACTATTTATTTTATGAATTTGGACTGGAACAGAATAGTATTAATGTTTATTCACAATTAATGGAGATGGTGCTGAGAAACAATTTTATTTATTTTAAGGGGCATTATTTTAAACAACTTCTTGGGGTTGCCATTGGCTCAGCATGTGGCCCCTTATTTGTGAATGTGGTCATGGCATGGTGAGAGAGATGTTTTCTGTTTACCTCCCCTTTCATGTCCTCAATTTCCTTGCATTTACACTATTTGGATGACCTATTTGTTGCTTGGAAGGGTCCACCCGAAGATATTTTGAGGTTTATGGATTACATTAATTCTAGTACTGATTTTCTTAAGTTTACATTTTTCATGAATTCTGAAAAAATTTCTTATTTGGATGTTATGTTTCATAACTTGGATGATGGGAAGCTTAAAGCTACAATTTTTAGGAAGTCTACTTTTTCTAATAGTATATTACACTTTTCAAGTAGTCATCCATTCCATATTAAGAGAGGTATAATCAAGGGTCAGTTGGTGAGGGCTGCCCGCATGGTCTCATTGCATGATGATTTTTTACAGGAATGTGATGTTATGGGTCAAATGTTTTTGGACCGGGGTTACCCCCAGGACCTGATTTTCAATATTAAACAAGAAGTGATTAATAAGCATATGAGGGGCTTTTATAGGCCCATTTTGAGACATGATGGGGTTTTCCTAGTTAATAATGTTGGGCCTGTCATAGATAATCATTATATGGGAGGCAATAATGCTTCGGTGTTTCAAGGTAATGATCTACCTTCCATTGATGATGTTGAAGTTGTTCTTATTATTGGTGGTATTTGCCCCTTTGTTTCTACCTTTTCTATGGAGAGTCAGTTGTTGCAGGATATTGATAATAAAAATTGGCATAGTCTTGTGAGTGAACCTGGTATGGCTAAAGTGGTTGGTGATTATCCTAAATTTGTTTTTAGAAAGGGTAGAAATTTAAAGGGACTTCTGGAACACATTCCAAAGTTGTATTTGGATGTGGATGGTAGGATGGCACCTTGTGGGATGTGTAATCAATGTAAGCATGTTATGACTACCTCCAGTTTGGAATTGAATGGCAGGAAGATTGTTATTAAAGGTAAATTTAGTTGCTGTTCCCATACAGTAGTATATGCTGCTGTGTGTGATCAATGTCTTGTTTTTTATGTGGGCAAGACACAGCGTAACTTGTCACAGCGAATATATGAGCATATGTATGATATTCGCATGGGGGAGATCAACAATGCTTTATTTGGACATATTCAAAGTTTCCCTAATCCCTCTTTCAAATTTGTAGTGCTACAACAGGTCAAATGTGGGGATAGAAAGGGGCCTTGGAAGTTATTCCTTGAGGAAAAGGAAACCTGGTGGCAGGTTTTCCTTAATGCTGGCCAGCCCCCAGGTTTAAATTATGTTATTTCTATATCCAGTAAATTGAAATTGAAGGTCCTGAACAGATAAAAAATGTATATATATATTTTATACATATTTTATAATTTCTGTCTTGCACATATAGTTTCTGTTGATATATATATATATATATATATATATATATATATATATATATATAATATATATATATATATATATATATATATATATATATATGTATAATATATTTATTTAAACGTTTTTTTACATTATTTATATATTTTATATATGTACATTAAGTATTTTTGCATTATCTGGATATGTTCCTGTGCTTTTATATATGTCTTGGGTATGTGTCTTTTTAAAAGTTTTTAAAGATCTTAATTGATTTTAATTGATTCAATGAGGTAGGGTGTGTTCTTTGGTATATATTGGATTGTATGTGCTTTATTATTTTGTCTGAAGAAGTTTGGTGATAGCTACCAAACAAAAGCGCTTACCTTGGATTTACTGTGGTGCTGCGGTAGCATTGTCGCCTCACAGTAAGACATTGCCCTGTTCGATTCTCAGCTAAAGCATCTTCTGTGTGGAGACATGCGTGAATGGGTGTACCTCCGTTGAAGGTTGTGTGTCAGAGCTGGCAATTCGGCACATATTAATCTACTGCCAATCATTAGCGGACCGGAGTTCCGCTGTGGCAACCCCTAACCGGGAAAAGCCAAAAGACACAACAACAACAACATTAACGTTTGCACTTCTTTTGGATTCCAGTCTACGTGGCAGTTTTTTTCAGTTTTTGGTTGTTCGATTTTACAGTTTTCGGTTGTTGTTTCATAGTCATACTCAGCTTACTGTGTCCATCTGTATCTGGCATGGTATTCCCCTGCTGCTGGCTCCTCTTCTGACTCCTTACTGCTGCCTTTGGGGCTGACAACTGCTGGCAATGCAAGATGCCATGCTGCTGTAATGGTTTCCTGACTATATTATTATGTAACATTTCACACGCAGTCATCATTTTTACACACATGGTGGTGCCATACTGCAAGGCACCACCAGATATATCCTGACAGTGAAAGTATGACTTCAGCAGCATCAACACATGCTCTATAATATTTCTGGATTGTGTTAATGCCTGGCTGCACCCCTGCTCAGTTTGATTATGTGCATTTCTGATATGTGACATCCAGAGCATATCTAGCATTACACGCAAGATGACCCAGAGGGAAGTCATCCCTTTAAAATTGTAGATAAAGGTCATGTGTGCCATATATGTGAGTCATGAAAACTTCCTGGGTGGCCTGCTCACACATTGTAGATGATACCCTGTGCATTAAAGACTGCTTGGCAGTTGATGGAATGATACTACTTGCGGTTTACGTATTGCTTTCTCAGTTCACCACGTGGAGCTTTTTTTTTCAATGTTAGTACAGTCTATGGCCCTCTGTATGTTGTAGAGCTCCCACATATTGTTTGATCTCTCCTCTGGGGTGCATGCACCCCCACATGCTGAAGCAAGGCATCAAGGAAATGATGGGCTATCTTTGAGGTATATGCCTGAGATACCCCAAATGTGTGCCCGCTACGTCACTGAAAGGTCCCTGTAGCTAATATATGTAAAGCCACAAATACTTTTGTATTTGGTAGAATAAGTACTCAACAACTTCCACAGGAATGCAGACGAGGCTAAATCTAAAGGTGTTACTGTTCAATCCTAGGAGTCTCAACAAGAAGCTCTACTCCCTGAAAGTGCACCTCATCCTGGAGAGTGTGAACTTCTGTGTAGACACTGAGGCATGGTTTAAAATCACAGAATGCACCCCATTTGTACAAGACTATAATGTCTTCCACACATTTAGACTAGCTAGGTGTATTAATCTACATAAAAAGTTAGTGTACCTCAAGACTGGTCAAGCAATATGGTATACATGAGCTACTCCATGTCCAAACTAAACTTAGGTAAAGTCCATTAGCATATCCTTGCTAGTTATAGGCCACTATCTATGTCCCAAGATAATCATATAACATACTTGAATGTACCAGAGTCACTCACAATTCAGCCCAAAACCATATTCATGGGTGATTTCAACTATCCCACCATAAACTGTAATACATACAAAACCACTAACACGAAAGCTCTCAGAAATTCCAGGATTTTATCTGTGGAAGTACCCTGGAGCAGCTAGTCTGCACACTTTCTAGGGGTGTAAATATCCTGGATCTAAGAATCTAAATCCTGTCTATGACATAAACAAAACATGTTGGGAGGGGCAGGTATGTGTCTCAGAGATTATCACTTCTCTGGAACAGACTCTCCATTCATATGAAGCAGAGGTCTTCCCTAAGCCTGTTAAAATACAGTTTGGAACAATGGATGGGAAACTGCAAATTCACCCCTCACTTGTCACACAGCATTGTACTTTAGTGCAAAAGTTGAGTGCTGCTGCAAATTTTTCATAACAAATCCAGGAAGCAGTAAAAAAACTGTTGTTGCTATTTGCCACAAGTCTAATATTAAATACAGAATTATACTTTTGTAAGTTTCTCGTGATTTTATATGTTGGCAAACGTGTACAGTCAACCAGTCCAGAGCATTTGTTAGCCAGGTGACGGATGGACAGCAACAATTCATATCTCACTGCCATCTGTCAAAATGTATTATTTAATGCAATAAACTTCATAACATAAGCTTTCACATGTCATGGGATACTTTACAAGTCAAATATGCATATGCAAATATTGCACATCTTCATAAACAAGTAAAAACCTCTAGTTCTGCTTCCTGCCACATTATCACTGCATTTTTCTCTGTCATGACATTTCTCATTATCCAAGTAGCATACAGGGGGGCTTGTGGTTCTGGCTACTGGGCAGCACCCCCTCATTGGAAAGAGAAAAGGAAAACAAAATTATTATATTTACTTGTTTGTTATATTAGTGCACTAGGGCTAGCTTAATGAATTAATTTATTTTTTCACACCTGACTCGTCACACAGCATTGTACATTAGTGCAAAAGCTGAGAGTTGTAGCAAAATTTTCATAACAAATCCAGGAAGCAGTAAAAAACTGTGCCACTTATGGACAGGGATAGTTTGTTGATGCCCTAAGGCACATGCATATATTAAAGCCATTCTAGCCTGTGGGCATTGATAATTGGATAAATCAGGGTATGAATGGCTAGGCTTAAAAAGGATCTAGGGCTGTACACATAGAACTTTCTATGATCCTATGATCCTAAGGTGAGCACAGCATTGCCACATATTTAAATACTTCTGAATTGCTCCACCATATAACTTTGCCTCATTATGACGTATATTAGCATATAACATGGCCATCCACATAATCAGGCCTAGCTATGTCATTTCAATAGGTTTTCTGAATTGCACCCACTCTGCACATAGTCACTCATTGTACAAACTCACTTAGCATGATGTAGCAACATTTTCTAAATATGGCACCATGCATTCTTACACTGATACATTTTAAATTTAATTTCAACATATTCATTTTTTATTGTCGATCTTTTAAATTCCTTTCAAAGTATAAAATTCACTCAACTACTATTAAGAAATTATAGTTTCAAATCTACAATCACTCACTTAATTAATTTCATTGTTGTTGGGAAACAAAGTTCATTCCAACACAGAATTTGTGCAAGGCAATTGAATTAATAAAATAAGTGAGTGTCATCCCATTATTAGATGCACACACACACACACACACACACACACACACACACACACACACACACACACACACACACACACCACCCGACCTCCCACCCCACACACATACTTTCATTCTCACATGGGACACATACCTATGAATAAATTTGAGGAACATCACTTGATGCAAGGCACATCATTGAGATAGTGAGATGTACCAGGGAAACAGGAGCACTTGGCCAAAACCTAAGTGGACACAGGGAGGTTGTGCAGACTCCATACATTGGACACCCCTGCCTAGAACTGCAGAACTAACACTGGAGGGCAACAGTAGAGACCACTATATCACTGAGTCACATCCCAAAATATCATTTTATTTTTATTTTTTATTCAAAATCTGTTGACCAGAATGGATTAGTTATCTCCGTGCACTTTTTTCAGACTTTGGCAAAGAGTAGAATCTCAAAAAAATATATTTATATAAATATATATATACATATATATATATATATATATATATATATATATATATATATATATATATATCTATACATATATATATATATATATATATATATATATATATATATATTTATAGATGGATATATATATATATATATATATATATATATATATATATATATATATATATATATATATATGTGTGTGTGTATATATGGGTCCCCTTCACATGGTCAACTTTTCAGAAAGTTGACTTTCATATGGCCGAGATTATATGATCGACTTTTGAAAAGCTGACCATGGGAAACTGCTATCTCTGTACAGTTCAGAATGGGAACATATCCTTCTTCCATGCTGTAGTGCGATCTTGGAGTTGGTATATTTAGGTTACGGGGGTGGGGGGTGGCGGAGCCCCCCACGAGGGGGTGCAGGGGGAGAAGCCCCCTGTTAACAGTTTAATGTAAGTGTTTGTTGTGTTTTTTGTCTTTATTTTACATGGTTGGCTTTTCAAAAGTCGATCACATGGTCTCGGCCATATGAAAGTCGACTTATATAAATATATATATATATATATATATATATATATAAAATTAATAGCATCCACTAAATGAAAACTCGTCTAGGATTTATAATACAATAAAACAATAAAATCACATATGAATACACAGAGGAATTCTATTTGAAGAAAGAAAAACAAATGTTCTCCTTTGGTTCATAGGTTCATAGGTTGGTACTAGGCTATCAGCCCTAGGGCCTATACAAGCCTAGCCATAACAATTCCCTGGCTATTTCTTCCCACATTATTTACTTTCCTGGACCCCTGTCTAGCAGGGTGACTGACGTGATCCCTGGGGTGAATTTCCTTTCTCCCATCCAATTGTCAAGGTTCCTCTTGAAGAGGTCCAAAGAGGCACTCTGCTTGACATGTATGGGCAATCTATTCCAGAGTCTGGGGAGTCTCTGGATCAGGAACCTATCCCTCCAGCATGTTTTGTTTATTGTGATGACAAGGTTTAGATCCCTGGAGTGTGTAGCTCTGAGTGATTGGGATTTCTTTATGTGTAGCATGTCCAACAGCTCTGGGTTTGACATGGCCTTGTATGTTAAGCAGAGATCGCCTCTGAGTAGACGATATGCGACAGAGTATAGCTGGAGTTTTTTAAGGTGGTCAGGGTAGGGCATCTGCTTTAGGCCTGTGATTCTTTTAGTGAGGTATTTCTGAGGCCTTTCCAGTTGTTGCAGATGTCTTGAGAGGTACATACCAAATGGGGCATTGTATTCTATAATGGGTCTAATGAGGGATGAGTACAGTGGGACAATGACCTCCTTTTTTCTGGATGAAAAGCCCTTCGCGATGAGGTGTGCCACATAGAAGGATTTCCTGACTGTTGTGGTGATGTGGTTATCGAAGGTGAGACCACTGTCCACCTGTGTCCCTAAGTCTCTTATCACACTTTCTGTGTTTAGTGTACTGCCACCTATATGGTAATTCATGGATACATGTTTTTTCCCAAAGGGAAACACACACTTGCCATTTGCAGGATTCAAACCCCTATCTGACTATGTTATGACACTTGAGACGGACGCATTAGCAGAGCGCGCTATTCGCATTACTATTATTATTGGAGACTAACAAAATGTGGGTGCTGAGGTAATTAATAAAACTGCCAATATACTGTTAGAGGAAAAGCAGATCTATCAGAAGGGATTGTGAAAGCAATTACATTTATCAGGTTTTATGTAGATTTTTTTAAGGTTATTCTGGAAATTTGGATAAGATTGATTGTCTTGTAGGAAGAGAGAAGGGTATCCCAAAATCTAGGAGCTAAGACAGAGAAGCTGTGTTCACTGCATGTCAATTTATTATCAGCAGGAGTTATCAGAAATGATAATCAGTGGCTATTGACATGATTTTATAATGTGTATCCCTAAGTGATAGCCTGCCAGTAAAAAGGGAAACATTTCCATTTAGAGAAGTATGAAAAGCAGGAATTGATTGTAATGTGCATTCCTAAGAAAAGGACTGACGTAAAAAAGGAAAAGCTCTGATTTTGAAAAGTATGAAAAGGAGAGATTCTAGAAGCAGATTTGTTCTTTACTGGAGAAGTGACCATTTAATTTCTGCTAAGGTTTGTTAATGGTACTCAATATGATTTGAAAGAGTAATGAGTCTGCACAAAAGGCTGAATGTTAACTGCAAACATGAATGGTTCATTTTTAGGCAGTTGCAATGAGAGCAAACATATTCAAGATGGATAATTCCTTTACCTACAGCTGTATTTTGCTCTGGTAACAGAAAATGAAATCTTGTCAGGACCAGAACAGTAGTTTATCTGTTTTTGCTTTGGGTTCTTCAAAGTGAAAGTATAAGTTTAACTTTGGACCTAGCCATATTCCTAGGTACCAGAATGTATCAGTGGCTTTAATAATTTATTTATTGTTGGAGAGGATGTGCCAGTCTTTTCTGGGGAGAATGCAAGTTTTTGTTTAGTCTTGAATAACATGGATTTTAATTTCTTGTTATTGAATTGAGTTCCATTTTTCACAGCCATAAAGAAATTAAATGAGCTCTTAGATTACATTACGGGGGGGGGGGGGGGCAGTTACAGTTATGAAATAACCATATCATCTGTGTACAGAATAATTTGTATTTTGGTGAGATCAGCAGATAGCCAGTTTATAATAAAAAAGAATAGAAGGGGGGATAGAGCAGATCACAGAAGAATACCCTTTGATAAAGTGGCAGAGTTGTAGAGTGGAAGGATCTGCTGGACAGGAAATTCATAAACCAGTTCATTGCTTCAATACACCATCAGGCAGGAAAAACCTTGGGACCACAAAACAAATAGACCAAACATTGAAAACAGGGTACACGAGCTCTCCAAAATGTGTAAAGTGAAATGAGGTAATAAATTTGGAAGAGAATAAAAACACCCCTTTAGAGGGGGAACTGCCAAGGAGACCAGCGCATATAAGGAAGCAACGAATCGTCCGAGAGGCCCTGGTCACTTTTGGAATTATCAGGTGAATTCACGTCATCAAACGAATCATGGCCAGGGATGGAGAGTGACATAGAAGTGTTTTTTGTTCAAGACAAACAACCTGAAGTTATTATGAACACAACAGGTGACTTTAAACTTTATAACTACACTGACCATGATTATCAGACTGCATTCTAAATTGTTAAGTAGGGGTTATACTTTTGCACCGACTAACAGTGTAAAAATTGAGTTTGTTTTATTAGATTTGAAGTTGTTTATAAGAAAACTGAATCTGAAAATGTATTTTGAAAATATGGGTAGTGTTGTTGCACCTAGCTTGGTGCGACATAGTAGTTTGCATAACCCTCCTTTAGCTCTGTCGTTGGTATTGTTTGAAAAAATGTGTGATTTTGAAATGAGAATTTATTAACAGAAGGAACATGAATTGCCAGTTCAATTTAAGCCACTCTGATTATAAGCTATTGAAAGAGTTATGTCAAGATAAAACAGTTTGTATTATGAAGCCAGATAAGGGTGGGGGGTAGTAGTAATGGAAAGAGTGGATTATGTTAACAAAATGTTCATGTTTTTGAGCAACAAAGACATGTATGAGGAAGCTACACTCAATTGCATTCACATTACATATAGAAAAATTGACTTTTTCCTTCAGTACATGTTTGAGCAAGGGCAATTAGAGGAGAAACTATTTGAGTTTTTAATAGTAAAATATCCTGTAGTGCCCTCAATTTTTGGTATCCCAAAAATACATAAAAACTTGGTGGACCCCTCATGTTGCCCATTGTGAATGCAGGCTCTTTTAAGATACATGCTTTAGCAAAATATATAGATTTGAAACAAAAATAATGTGGATGGTTATTTTCACTTTTGTTGGGATTCCTAGGATTTCTTACACAAGTTACAAAGAGTAAAATATACTGAAAATTTGTGATTTATAACTGTATATGTCATTAAATTATTCAATGTGATACCTCACGAGCAGGGCTTAGAATGGTTCAGGGAATTTCTGGTAGAGACGAAAAACTAAATGATGATTAAATCAATGTGTTGGTTGTATTAAAGAAATTAGTTTTAAATTACAATTTTGTTTATATAGAAGGCCACTACTTTCGACAAAAATGAGGCGTAGCTATGGGGCAGCTTGCGCCCCCTTATACACTAATATACTTATGCAACAATGGGAAAAACACTTTGTGTTAAACTATTGTGGATGAAAGCCCTGGGAATTATATGTATGGTTCCTGGACAACTTGTTTATACTGTGGGAAATATCACAGGAAGAAACTGACAATTTGTTAACATAACTTTAATTCCATGACTTCATTTTTATGATTTACTCATTCCCATAACATAAATAGTATTAGTTACTTAGATGTGCTAGTAACTAAGGATTATTTAAATTACTACTAATATTTATTAGAAACACCATTATTCAAATTCTTTGTTACATTGTGCTAGTTGTCACCCTAATCATGTAAAAAGGGAGTAATAAAAGGCCAATTGATACGATTAGCTAAGATGCTTTCAGAAGATCATGATTTTGAAGTGGAAGGAAATAAATTAGCAGAAATGTTTTACACTAGAGGGTATCCTAACCCCCTGGTAGGTAGTATAAGAACTGAAATAAACTATAAGAGAGGTGAGGGCACTATTATACCACTTTTTAGAAACAACATGAATATGCATGAAGATAAACAAGATGTTACTGAGAACAACAAATTTGATTGTGCTTACATCACAACCTACACCATTGATTGTGACAGGATTTTTTATATCCTGGTAAAGAACTGGAAAAATGTTTCATGTTTTGGAAGAACTACAGAAATTTTGGGTAACAAACCGTGTATGGTGTATAGGTTGGGGAAATCTATAAAGAGATATCTTCAAGAAGGGGATATGGAAGAAATATTATCAAATAAGGAAAAGGGTACCTACAAGTGTGGGTGCTGTAATCGGTGTAAATTTATAAAGGAGGGGGTTAATGAATAGGATAGCAAATAAAAACATTTATACCCCATATCATTGTTTTTGCAACACCAAGAGAGTTATATATTTGGCAAAGTGTGCACAATGTAATGGATTCTATATTGGGAAAACTAAACAAAAACTTAAAAAGCGTATATACGAACACAATTTAGATATAAAAAATCAGAATGTAAAAAATTCATTATAAACATATACAGATGTACCATGAACACTCTTTCACTTTTTTTGTTATTGATGTGGTGTTTCAAAATGCTAGGGGTGGACTGTGGAAAGACTTGCCCCCAGATTTACTAAACTTCTGTGCAAGACTAGCTTAGTCCTGCATGGAAGCGACCATTTAGGAGCAGGATGGCAGTGTGCCATGCATATTGATGATGCTCGCTGCCCGAGCTCCTAGACTTACACAGAGCATGTAAGAGTGCAGGGGGCATGTCTGAGAACAGAGCTCTCAGAATAAACATGTCCCCGCAATGTAGAACAGAAGAAAGGGGTAAGAAATGAGCGAGACCGCTCATAGGTATACACATATCCACACCAACAGTCCCCCATGTGTACAACAGCAACAGTACATATAAATTAAATGATGAAACCCTTTTATTTTTTTTTTAAATCCAATTAAAGCTAACCATAGGTGTGCCGGTGTGCCCATCACTTAGCTATGGTTAAAGCAGCTTAAAAGGCTGAAGAGGATAACAAGGAATATATATGCAAATTAGGCAGCACAGCAATAGTGTAGTGAGCAGGCATTCCCGGTTTAAGTCCCACTGCAGCACATTCCATTTTACATGGTAAAGCATGTTATGACCAATATTTATTTTGCATAACCCACTAAATAACATATATTTATGAACTGGAGTACTGCAGTAAATGCACATGTGAGATGTCAGTGTCATAATGAATAAGGCACTAATAAACAGGTCTAAGCACAAATAAGCGGTAGTAAGCATATTTAAGCACTAGTAAGTGGCCGTAAGCCTGTTTGTGCAGTGGTAAGCAATGCCAACACTGGCTAAGCAATTCTAAAGCTAACTCTCTGTAAGCAGATGTAACGGCAAGCTAGCAGTGCTTACTGTCACGCAAACCCACTTACAACTGCTCAAAAGTGCCTTAATCACTTTGTCTTCAATGGCCCTTGTACTGCCCATCAACAAAATAAACAGCCATGCAAGTCTCAAACCCAGGACCCTATACACAATAGTCCCACTAGTTATCCACCAAGCCATCACAGAAGTACAGAAGAATGAGGTAGTAGCAAACAAGTCCTCACCATAGTATAACCAAACTGAACCTATGAAAGGCATCAGTATACAGTCATGTGTGCCATAACCCAGTACATAAGATAAATATGTGAACTGGAGTACAGCAGTAAGCCCAGAAGTGAGTTGCAATTGTAATAAAGTGTTGAAGCTCCCAATAAAACACAAGGACCCCACAGAGTTTACATACACATCAATCAGGGATACCAGGCATAAATATATGGTGTAATGAATAATAACACAATGCTAAAAAGGCATTATAATGAAGGTCTAATGTAAGCAATGCTAAGCATTGCACAGGCCAGCTTAGGAGGTGTGAGCAATGTGTAGACCAGCTAACTCATTGTGCCCAGTGGTATACCCCTGTAAACAATGCCAACCTTAGGTAAGCATGTTTGCCCATAGCTTAGCCTTTTCAAAACTGGCCAATCATGGAAAAGTGCGGGAAATCAGCCCTACTTAAACCCAAGAGGTGGGAATACATCTCATAACTGGTTGTAGCTTTGCTTACAGGCACTATGGCAGTAAGGGGAGAAGGAGTGCACTTCCAGGTGCAGCACTGGTGCATCTAGGAGTCCAAGGTCATGGCAGGACTCCTAGTTAAGGACCATGCACAGAGACTGCTGCAGGACAGTACCAGGCTCCCAATATAAGGCAGAGGCCTGGGACCATCCCACCCACGACCTCACCAGTGCCACTGGCATACCCCAAACTGGTAAGCAGGTCAGGCACCACTATGCCGACCTGAAGCAGTGGAAGGGGGACCTCTTGGAAGAGTGGCTCCAAGAGGCTAGAGCATCAGGGGATGTTCTAGACATGTGTAAGTATCACCCCAGTATGTGTGTAATAATTGCCAGCTCAGGTATATCATGGATAGGTATGGCTAAATATTCCTCTTATGTCCCCAACAGCTGCAACAGAGCAGGCCGCGAACCAGGAGGCCCACATCACCTGCCTGGCACAGTTACAATGTGAGGCAGGTCAGTAATACTCATGCTTTTACTGTCATATGAAATAAAAATAAAAGTAGTAGTAAAGTAATTGCTAGTATAAAACCTGTATTGTTCAAGCCAATTACTGCATGCACTAGGGAATATGGCAGGAAGAGACACATATTGTTTGTATGGCAATAAAAGTATAAAATCCTGACAAAACAGGTCTAACTGCTGGACTGCATGTGTATATTCTGGTATCATATGGTAATGTAGATTTGCAATTATGTAATATTACTGCAGTATTAAGCACTGTTACCCACACCATGCACCATAAGTTAAATGTGTAGGAATGCCTGTATATGACAGGTGTAATCCCCAGAGGACATTTAGTACAACTGAGAGACACAGACAGTAAACAGGGAAAATGCAGACAACAAAAACTGAATAGCACATGCAACTGAGATGTGAACTGCTGTTTTTGAGCACACAAAGCCACGGTTCGAATCCTGCCAGTGGCAGTAGTCTGCATACAGAATCATACCCCACAATTGTACATATATGTCCAGAATGTCTATTAAAGTGGCCCATATCCATATCTATTGCCTATCAACCTGTCCCCCTGGGAAATCAGTGGGATGATCCAAGACGTATAGGCAGCAGACAGGAAATACAATCGATTGACACACATCTATGACAACAAACCTGGCACACTAGCAACTCCCCAATACCTTATGTGACTAAGAAGCCACGTATGTCCCATTTACACCCCAACTTGTTAAGCTGTGGCCAGAGTGTGTACAGTAACAGAGTGAGATGTATGTGCATAATAGTAATGTAGAAACTGGTACTGTGTGTAGGAACATTCAGGTAGTGCTAATAAGCATTCCTCCCACAGGTCTGTCGATACCAACACTGTGCCCAGAAATACAAGAATGATATGCAGTTGCATTGAATAAGAGGTATTACACATCCCTGTCACCCACACTGTCCTACAACATATAACTGTCTAGGAAATCTGTATAAGAGTGTTGTTATACAAGGTCAGAATGCATAAGCACAGGAGATTAATAAGACAGAAAGCAGATTGGAGATATACAGCAATATCTATCTATCTATATATATATATATATATATATATATATATATATATATATATATATGTCTATAGCAGACACAGCTGTGATGGACAGTGTTTAAGTTGTAGCAGACACAGCCATGATCTGAATCCTGGGAGTGGAATTAGACTGCATATAGATTCAGACCCCACAACTGTACACATGAGACCAGAATGTCCAGTACATGTGCCCATATCTGCTGCCTGTCCCCCTGGTAAGTCTGTGGGGAGATGATCCAAGATGTGTAGCCAGCAAACAGGAAATACAAGTGATTGTCTACCATCATTAGAACACACCTGTCACTGTAGCAACCCCTGAAACAGTTAGGAGAGTAATATTTCAAGTATGTCCTATCTACACTCCCATGTTGTCAAGCTGTGACCAGAGTGTGTACAGTAACAGAGTGAGATGTATGTGCGTAATACTAATGTGTAATCTGGGACTTTGTGTAGCAACAGTCAGGTAGTGCTAACAAACATTGCTCCCACAGGTACATTGGATATGAACATGGTGCTGAGAAATACAGACCAATATAACTTGTACTGTTACTATCCACCCTGGTATTGTAAGGGGATTGTGAGTGTTGCAGTTACTCTGAATAATAAAGTATCAATGGTCACTGTCACCCACACTGTGCTACATATAACTGTGTAGGAAAGCATGTATATGCGTGTGTCAGGTCACTAAAGGTGGAAGAGGGCAATATTCTAGATATGTCCAGGCACACCAGCATGTGGTCAACACATGGCCAGAGTCTGTGCAGAAAGAGCTAGATAGTATAGTGCAAAACATCAACCTGGAATCCGAGTGTATATGTACAAACAGTTAGTCAGTGTTAACAAACATTCCCTCCACAGGTATACCAGGTAAGAGGTGTATACTGCAGGTAAAATCGGTTCATGTGTAATGATGATGACAGCCATATCACTATCCAAAATAAGGCAATAGGGTAGTGTAGTAAGACTTGTAAAGTAGAGATAACAGCACTGACTAGGAAAGTAATGTGGACTACAGGAATATACTACTTGTTAATTGACATCTTTCTCTCCCCCCGCCTTATCTCCAACAATAATCAACATACCCACCCCAAATGGTATGTACTGACTTTGATAATGTCCAGTTGTTTGATAAATATTTTAATGACTCTCATGCATGTGCCATATTGAATTATTCCAACATTGTTGGCATGGTGCCACCTGCATGCTGTTCTTATTACCACTGTGGTCCCATATATGCATGTGTTTTGTTTGCTATGCAACTCTTCCATATCTCGTGTCTGGGCTAATGGGAATATCTATGCATGCTATTATACCTAACCCTGGAATGTGTTGACTATTATTAACCCATATATGATGATGTAATCTAAACACTATAGCACGCTTGGGAAGGCTGGTCCCAGCAGACCCACCTGTCCCACCTCAGCTGTCCGAGGCACTGGGCACCAGCATGTCTAGGGCCCAACCCCAGACCTCCCTGTCCATTGGTCCTGCACCACCTTCGGGTGGAACCGCCTCAGGGGATGGGCCTTGCCCCCCCCGAGAGTGGGTGTGAACAGGCACCTGTCACCTGTTGCCAGGTCGGGGTCGTGGTGTGTAGAGCGATCAACGAGCAGTTTGGTGATCTTCTATGCCAGCTCAAGGGCCGCATGTCACAATTGGAGAGTCAGCCTGGCTCTACGGCTCAGCCCCCAGCACAGCCACCTTTGGGGCTGTGAAGGTGCAGTAGTGACTGCCCATGGGTGGGGACCTCAGTCCCACTGTTACCACTAAGGGGCTTGTGGGCTTTTCATATCCCAACAACCCTCTCCATCAAGGTGTTTAGCCCCCACATGTGTCATATACCGCACCTGTGTGCGTCTTGTGTGTCTTGTATTTTAACCTACCCAACCCACCTCCCCAAATATACCTACTACCCCTCCTCAACATCCCATTCTCACCTAAAAAAAAAGGGCAATCTGTTCCCACAAAAAATTTCACCCCATACATAGCTGTCCATTTTGCACACATGTCCACTGGACACATGTAATCCAGTCTAATTGGCATTACAGTTTATTATTGTTGTCCTCACCCCTCTCCCAGGGGTTTGAGAGTCCAAATCTACCTCCAAATTCAGTGTATATGCACAGCTGTTCTGTAGAAGAAATGGGCAGCTTTGGACATTCCCTACACCCTTCCTGCACATCTCTAGCTATTTTCCCTACTGTCTTTTCCTCTTTTTGCCCCTTTTTCACCACTTTCCTATCAGCCCTTTTTTCTTTTCTTTTAAAGAAATTAGCATGAGAGTAAGCGGGAGTAAGCACTTTTAAGCAGCAGTAGGTGGGTCTAAGCCTGTTTGTGCGGGGGTAAGCACTGCCTACACAGATTAAGCAATTTAGAAGCTAACTGAGTATAAGAAACTGTAACCAGACGTTAGCAGTGCTTATCTCTGCACAAACCCGCTTACAACTGCTTTAAAGTGCCTTAATCATTCTGTATCCAACGGCCTGTGTTCTGCCCAGCAACAAAATAAACAGCCTCTGCAAGGCTCAAACCCAGGACCTTGCACATTACTGACAAAGTGATTTATCACAAAACCATGCCAGATACACATAAATCTGAGATTTTCAGAAACATGTCATCCAGCCCAGTCATGCAACAGTACAGAGAATGTATACCAACATTTAGATGTATGTGTGTGTGTAAATATATTAATATCTAAACAGATACAACATATCTATATATGTAGACATATATATATATATATATATATATATATATATATATATATATATATATATATATATACATATATATATATATATATATATATATATATATATATATATAGATATATATATATATATATATATATATATATATATATATATATATATATGAACATATATATATGAACATATATACATGCAAATGCCAACATTGACATATATATATGTCTACAACTATATGTCTACATATACACAGCAAGTTACATATATGTACGCAGATATATATCTATGTAGGTATATACAGACATAGTTATTTATATGTAAGCAGATATACATATATATCTATATATAGGTATATATGGCCATGCATTTGTAGACAGCAATGTTAGATTAACAAAAACAAATATGTCCACATGCACCGTTAATTGGGTTGAGAGGCCCCAAACAATATATGTCTTGTACGAATAGGCATAACCCCCCACAGCCAAACACGTCCGCCCTGCAACACATTACCAAATGTTGCAGATCCCATAACCAGGACATGACATGACATGAGCACAAGATGTTAACAGTACTACATCCCACCTGTATGATGTCAGGCTGGTATTGGTAACATATCATGCATGCGGTACAGTCTGCCTTCCATAGGAAATGTAAAATGTGGAAGCTATCAACATCCCCAGGATACATATACACAGACACATATATGCAGATACAAATATACACGCACACACACACACACACACACACACACATATATATATATATATATATATATATATATATATATATATATATATATATATATATATATATATATAATTATATATATATCGATATACATGTGACTACACATACACACGCAGAGATATGTGCAGTAAGATACATGTGTAGAAAGTGCACACAATATGGAACAGCCACTATGCCTACAGTTAACACCTGAACAACTGGACACTGTATGGGCCACCCATACAAATGACAATTGTTGCCTGCAACATATACCCACAGAGCGGTCATAGGAGAAAACACCACACACAGGTTTGCAGAAATGGAAAACATTTATGTGTGTAATTACAGTTCTATATGCCATCTCATATAGCTGTTCAGACACTGACATCCATATCAACAGAGTAATGCAACTGTGAAACAGTTATACTAATACAGTAGTTTGGAAAGGTTCACAACTGTTGCTGTGCAGGCGAGGCCCTCCAAATTGTACAATAGTGAAACAGACCTGGCCACGGGATACCACACAATCAACAGTAAGTGATGTAGGTTTATAGTCCAGCAGCCTCTATCTACACTCTGTACACAATCACTAGGTGGTAAAGACGTCAATTGACCAAATTTGATGTAACTGTTAAATAACAAGGCATAAATGACACCATCACAGGCACACTGGCAAACAGAACAGTCTGTATGGCAGGAGGCAGTAGGCCTGCAGTAACCCACTTTATGTAAGTAATGTCAAGATAGGTGAAATGTATGGTACTGTACATCCAGATACCTTAGGGCAGCTCACCCCTGATATCCCTACATTGTGTAACAGCCTAGGTTATGTATGGTGCATCCCCCCCTAGACTCAATAATACAGGGCCATATACAACTGTTACATACACTGGCCTCTGGAGTGCATATGGGCACATGTGTATTGTGTAGGTGAAACCCACACATATATGGCCCCAGCACCACCATATGTGTGGGGATACAACAGCAATGGACTGCTGGCAGGAATGGCAGCATGGTATATGTATATGTGCATATGTATCACTATCTGTATATGTGTAGGCATATAATGCTCTGTATATGTATATATCTGGGTGTGTATATGCATATCTATGTACATATACACACCCATCTATATATGTTGATATGTACATGTGTAATTATCTATACAGATATCTGGATATCAGATGTACATATATATTCACCATATGTCCTGAACATGGGGTGTAGCCCTACCTCAGCCCCTATAGTCCCAACTACATAGTGCAAGGTGATGTCAGGTATGTATAGCAGGTATATTAGTAGACTATTGCTACTGCAATAGGGACAGTCTTCACAGACATGCTGTGTGTGGGAGGTCATATCTGCTTTTCACATGTGTACCATTGGCTACTGACAGACATCCTAAGGACATCATAGTACAGTACTGCTGCAAGCACAAAATGCTCCTGTAGACTACAACAGAGATATTGGCCAATAGATGTGGACATTCTGCCACACTCTGTACAGTCCAGAGGTATACACAGAACCCCTTAATGCAGAACATGTGGACCAAGCCTAACAATATGGATGTAGATGGGCATAACACATACTGGCTGGTATACATTCACCCCCGTAGGTTATGCATTCACACACCCCTATCAATCCTGACACATAACAACTGCTTTGCCTTGGCCACATACTATCCACTAGATATTGACATACATCTGTACAGCATCCCACCGCTCTGTCTGACATACATGACTGTTAAGTTAGGCCCGGCAGCAGTACATCTGGCAAGTATCTAGACATGACATCTCACTGGGTGAGTACACTAAGCTGCAAGGCATGTAAAAAAGCACTGTGCAGGCTACAGGCAGACTGACTCAACAATGGCCTACATCTCCTATGGGGGAATGCACATGTACCTGCATATATAGTAGGTTCTACAGGCATGTCACAGCACAGAGTAAGATACACCTGTGTGAAAGTGCCTAACCACAACCAATATGAACACAGCCACATACGGTAAGCTAGCACTGTATTACAGTGTATGGACTATCTGTCCAACACCATCCTCATATGTGCCACTCACACACTAACCCTACATATACTGGGCCACGAGACAGTGTGGCCTGATACCTATCTGTGGTATGGGGCATGTATGTATGGCCCTACAAACATGTAAGCCAATACGGTAACATACAGTGGAGCAGCATGTAACATCGGATAGGATGGGACCTAGAACAATGACATTTACCACAGTCTGTACACAGGCCAAGGTACATATTAACAATACACACACAGTCGATATTCACCATAAGTACACAGACCTCAGTACTGTACAAACAACCACAGAATGTCCAGGTTTTGCCATCAAATATAACCCCTACTGTACATAACATGTGAAGCAGTCTGATATCTCACTGGCTTGTTATCAGATATGATGTCACTAATTATGGTGTACAGCACATATGCACCTCTTAATGCATGACATATGTACAAAGGTTGACAGAGTTGTGGCTGGAAGCACATACGCAGGGCCAATATTGACATGTTGCTATGATAACATCATGCATTTACTGTTGCAACAGGGTTTGTCGCAACATATATCATATGAGGGATATGAAGTCAGTAACTGTCACGGCTTTCACCATCTACAGACTGCAATCCTCACACTACCTTCTGCAGTTCATAGATACATGCTCTGTGGGTGACACATGAAACCAAAGGCACCACACTCTGCCCAGTCTGCAGATGACCCTACATATGGGGAGTCCTCATAAACATAGAACTGACATGGCAGGTATTAATACATGTAGGAAAGCCATATCCACACACACCCTGTTAAACCAACATTACTCTGAATGCAGCATAGCAGCACTTACAGTCTGTAGTCAGGTCAGGCACATCTCCCACCTGTGTGTTGGCCTGCTTCCACAGTGTATGTTGTCAGAGGTAAATCCCCAATCCATCTGAGATGCTGTTTGCCAAACAATAGATTGGGTTCCTGCTCACAGTGAATGAAAAGGCCCAGCACCGACATGATGCTCCTAGATATTGGAGTGTGTTTCCATGTAATTGGCTATGGGAATGTTACCACAGCTGTTCCACATGCAATCAGCTAGGGGATGGCTGCAATTCATGCAGAGGCCATTAGCTGATCATGAGCATTACCTAAAATACACATGCTACTGCCTAAGCAAAGCAGGTGTAGGCCTCCACATCCACCAGTGAAAGAGGCAGACAGAGGCCAAGACAAGTCAGGAAGGGGAGGGACAGTAAAATTTAAGCATATTTGTGTCACACACCTACCAGCATGGGGTATCAAACCCCTGATGACTATGTAGTGCTATCACAGTTCTATGCAGTTATTGGATGTGCCACATAGATTACCTGTTGTAGAGCCCTCAGAACATATATGTGATGGTGAGTGACATCTGCAACAGGGATATGGTAGCTATACGGTAGATGAAGTACACGTGCCTGTCCGCATGAACAGGTGCCAGTGTCAACACAGCCACACTCTCACAGGGACACACACACTGACACACTTGGCAGAGCCAGGAGTACAACTCATCATTAGTGAGATTACCACAACCCATTACTGTGCAGGTATCACATGCACCAGATGGGTCATACTGAGGTTATATGGGCAAAGGGTATGGGGAGGTATCTGACATCAGACAGCATGCTTCAGTATGACAATGGGGGTTGTAGTGAGTGTGGATGTGATCATACACATCCTACAACACACACACAAACAGGGTGCCAGTACTGACATGCATGTGTGCATTTCTACATGGGTGTGTGGTGGTCGACTGTGCGAGATGGCTATACAAGGCTAGGTGATGTGTATACCTTGGCATCAGGTCACATGACAATGATCTGCATTGTGGCTCAGGGCTGTTTTCTGCATTTGCCCACACAGGTGGGTATTGTATTCCCCATCCAGTCACCTGTGTGACTTTTGTGCGTGGCCAGTGTTGTGCATTGCTTGCTATGTATGTGTTCCTTAGTCCATGACATGGATGGTGTCTGGGATGTGCACACCTCCCAGTGACATATGGAACTGTACCTGGGGTGTCTGGCCCATGTTGTGTACACAGGTTATCTTCAGATGTGCCAGTCTTGGCCACCTGTGGCAGGAACTGGTAATGGACAGCAGGTTTACCCTGCACCTATATTGAAAGCATTCCAATGGCATTCCCTGTTGTCAGTGGCATCTGTCCATACAGAACATGTTTTCAGGCATGGTATGTCCTTTGTGGGTCACATGTGATGGCACTACAGGTGTTGCATGTGTCCAGTGGGGAACATGGGGAAGGTGCACTGTCTGCATGTACATATCTATTGGACAGATGTACTGGGTGCCATGCCCTCTGTAGCCCACTGCAATCACTCCATAGTTACTATCAATGGCCAATACGCAGTGTACTACCCACATATTGGCTGTTGCCTAGGCATGTGTGTGTGTGTGTGTGTGTGTGTGTGTGTGTGTGTGTGTGTGTGTGTGTGTGTGTGTATGAGACATGGGTTGAGTGTGTGCTCTGGGTAATACTGGGGTTGCTAACTGTGATTACCTGGCCTTGATGTCACATGCATAGGTATGGATTTGCACCCCACCCTCTCGGCTATTTCACATCTGTTATTCCTGTAGTGATATATACTAGGGCCACCATATAAGAAATTTGCAAAACCCACTCCACATTGGGCCCAGGTGTCACACACTCACACCCACCTCCACACAGGATATGAGTTACAAATACGCACACACAGTTGTCATGTCTAGGAGTAGAACCCCATCCTAACTAGTTTATTACACTACAGCACTACACAGTTACAGTGCATGCCAAGGAGATTACTGGAGTACTCCTTCCCCAAAGGTGTATATCACATTGGATGACATCAGCAGGATTGCCAAAGTAGAATATTCGAATTGCAGTGTGGCAAGGCTAAAATGTATTGCTCCCTACACAGACAGTGACACACACACAAAACATTCAGAACCGACATGTGTGGGTATAGAACCCCTAACAGGGGGTCTATATCACACTACAGCATTGAGCTGTTATAGGACACACCACAGGGATTACAAGAGTGCTTCTTCCTCAAAGGTGTATTTCACAATAAATGATATCAGCAGGATTGCCAAAGTAGGACATTTGAACTGTACTGAGTGTCACTAGCCTAAAATGCATTGCTCCCTACACAGACATTGAAACATATCAGCAGGATTGCCAAAATAGGACATTTAAACTGTACTGAGTGTCACTAGCCTAAAATGCATTGCTCCCTACACAGACATTGAAACATACACAAAAAATCCACAACCAGCATGTGTAGGTATGGAACCCCTAACAGTGATCTATATCACACTACAGCAGGGAGCTGTTATAGGATGCACCACAGGGATTACTGGAAAACTCCTTCCCCAAAGGTGCATTTCACAGTGAATGACATCAGCAGGATTGCCAAAGTAGGGCATTTGAAATGTACTGAGTGTGACTAGCCTAAAATACATTGCTCGCCATACAGACACTGAAACACACACAAAACATCCAGAACTGCCATGGGTGAGAATAGATCCCTACCAAAGTTCTATATCATCCTACAGCAGTATGCAGTTATGGCACACTCTACAGTGATTACTGGGCTACAACCTTCCCAGAGGTGTATTTCTAGGTGGATGATATCAGCAGCCTTGCCAAAGTTGAGCATTTGAATTCTAGGGAGTGTGACTACCCTAAAAAGCATTCCTCTCTACACAAAGAGAATCAGACAGTCACTCTCACAAACACACTTGCCAAGTCTGGGATTAGAGCACCTACCTAACTAATGTATCACACTACAGCAGTACACAGCTACAGCACATGCTACAGAGATCACAGAGCTACAGCTGTCCCAGAGGTGTACTTCTAGGTGGATGACATCAGCAACCTTACCAAAGTAGTGCATTTGAATTGTAGGGAGTGTGACTACCCTAAAAAGCATTGCTTTCTACACAGACAGGCACACACTTGCCAAGTCTGGGATAAGAACACCTATCTAACTAATGTACCACACTACAGCAGTATGCAGTTATAGGACACGCTACAGAGATTACTCTGCTACAACCTTCCCAGAGGTGTACTTCTAGGTGGATGGCATCAGCAGCCTTAACAAAGTAGTGCATTTGAATTGTAGGTATCCTAAAAAGCATTGCTCTCTACACAGACAGACACATGAACACTTGGCAAGTCTGGGATTAGAACACCTACCTAACTAATATGTCACACTACAGCAGTGCACAGTTATAGGACACGCTACAAAGATTACTGAATTACAGTAATCCCTAAGATGTATTTCACAGTGGATGACCTCAGTAGGATTGTTATAGTAGGGCTAAGGGGAGGGCAGTGTGTGTGCATGGGCCATAACCCATTCATCTAGAGGTTGACACACCACATGCGGGCACACACAGGGTCATATTTCACAGGTATGTGTATACAGATGCTAGATGACACCTTCCTAGTACAGTCATGTTGCACAGCTAGCATGTGCACCACATAGTCTGTACTGCTGACAGATACCGGTAGCTGGTATCTACAGTGAGTGACATCTGAACCTCATGTGGTTGTGGGCCTTTGGTTGTGTGCTGGGTGGGACAGGCCTGGGTGGCTCTTTGTCACAGTCACCCTCTTCCACACATCTATGTACATCTATCTTTGGCTTATTATAGTGTGTTGTCCTTAGATATATGTCTGTATTTCTGTCCACTGTGTGTGCAAAGCATGTGTGTTGCATACTAAGGAGTGTCTGCACTAACATCTGCAACTGCCAGTTATGTCTGTTCCACTGGTGTTTGCAGACAGGGCCTTCATGTGTTTGTGTGTGAGCATGCCCAGTATGACCTTTCAGTGTGCTGTTGACTGACATTGCCTTCATTTCTCTAAGTGTGTAAGCATGCCCAGTATGGCAGTCTGTATTGAATGTGTGGATCGAGTCCAGGTAGTTTGTACTGCAGTGCTGACCTTTGTGTTGTACACCTACAGGTAGCATGCTGTCTCTGCAGGGTATCCGTCGATCATTTGGCATTGACTGTTACTACATTTCTGTATAGGATGGGTGAGGCACACCTGACTATTTCTACAATTCTACACAGGATTGGGGGGGCACACCTGACTGTTACTACATTTCTACATAGGATGTGGGGGCACACCTGACTGTTACTACATTTCTACATAGAAGAGGGGCACACCTGACTATTTCTACAATTCTACACAGGATCGGGGGGCACACCTGACTGTTACTGCATTTCTCCATAGGATGGGGGGCACACCTGGCTATTTCTAAATTTCTACCCAGGACTGGGGGGTACACCTGACTGTTACTAAATGTCTATGCAGGATGGGGGAGACCTGACACTTGTACACATTTGCTAGGACAGTACTGGTATGTCAGGTACTCCATTTCATTCTGTAGTCTTACCTATTATGCTGACTATAGGCATACCAGTGTACTACAGATCTTAGCTTTTAATTACCTACATATTAGTTTCTGACTTCCTACCCTTCAGAACTGACATCCCACTGCATGACCTGCTGTAGTGTGTCTGTGTAGGCCTGGGGGGGAGGTTACCCATAGGCCTCATTCAGAGGCCATTGCACAGCCTTTGTTTGTGTTTGTCTACACCTGTCCTACTGGCTGTGGCTGTTGTTGGGTATGTGAACCCCCCCGACTGGCATGTGTGAGTCAATTACCTTGTGGGTTTCCCACTATTGAGGGTGGTGCTGCAGGGTTGCCTATGTCGGATGCACATAGTACACTGCCTACACATGGTTAAGCACAGGTAGTGTAATGTTTGGCATCCCTTTTACTGTATGTGAGAGTCGGAGTGAGGTGCTATTCCCTGGGTCCCTCCTGTGTCAGTGTATGTGCTATGCATTGCCACTTTGCCAAGGCCAGGGCATACTGGGCATGCCTCCTTCTGCCTACTGGGGTAGGCTCAGGTTGTTCCTCCTCTGAGTCACTCTGTGCCTATGCAGGCCTTGGCAATGGTGGGGGCTGTGTGGCCCTGCCCTGTGCTGTTCCTGCTGCAGCTGTTTCCGCAGAATCATATTGTGTAGCATGGCACATACAAGGACAATTTGGGTACATGTAGCTGGTGAGTACTGCAAGGCTCCACCGGATATGTCCAGGCACCGGAACCATGACTTGAGCATCCTGAACACATGCTCTACTATAATTCTGGTCTGTGCATGTGCCTCATTATGGAGTTCTTGTTCAGGTGTGTGTGCATTTCAGATGTGTGTCATCAGCCACGGGTCCAGTGCATATCCAGCATTCCCCACTAGGTGACCATCAGGGATGTCCCCACTGGTAAATCTCTGGTACAGCTGCATCAGATGCCAGATGTGGGAATCGTGATAGCTTCCAGGGCAGCCATCACACATATTCATTATTATGCCCTAGGCATCGCACATGACCTGGCAGTTGATGGAGGGGAAGCCCTTGTGGTTAATGTAGACTCTACCCTGCAAACTAGGTGGTGCTTTGATGCATACGTGTGTGCAGTCTATAGCACCCACTGTCTCAGGGTATTTTGCTATTTGGTGGAATGGTTGCATATTGCTGGCGAATGCCTCACTGGTGTTAGGGAAATATACGTGCTCACCGACATGTGCTGACATGGCATCCAGGAACTGGTGGAGTACCCTGGATGCTGATGCCTGTAAAATCCCCATCATGTCCCCAGTTGGCCTTTGGAAGGTACTTGTAGCTAGTATTCGTAGGCCTACACATACCTTGGTATCCACTGGGATGGGTTCCCCTCTGTTAGTTCTGTGTGTGAGATCTGGCCGGCACAGCTCAACAATTTACTGTAGGAGGTCCCTGTCCACCCTATAGCGCTTCACTATCTCCAGCTCATGTAGCCTCTGGTAGGTTACCCTGGGTCTGTACTCTCTTCTCTGTCTCCTCACTGTGGGTTGGTCGACAGCATTCACATCCTCACCATCCTCAGCCTCTTCCACAAGTTGTTGTATAATAGCTATTGCAGCCCCTATCATTTTGCTGTTGCAAGTGTTAAAAGTTCCCTGGTTGTTTACACTGGTGGTGTAGAGTGTGGGAAAAACCAGAGGGGAAGGAGTTTGCATAGTTTATAGTATTGTTCTGGGCTGGGCTCATCTGCTGCCTGTGTAATTGGCTGATTCTGATGCTTTTCACCTGCCAACTAAGCTAGATCTCCTTGATTACCTTCCTACTGCTGTTTTCCCTTCCCATCGCCTTCCTGTTTAAGCCCAGGTGCACGCCGTGCAAACAGAGTGCTCAAATGTGCACAGTGCTGGTATTTCCTGGTTTAACTTCTTTTTTCTTCCTGTAAAACCCGGTGTGCAGCGTGCACACCCACTTAGGCTTTGTAAAGAGTGCTAGGCAGGTTTAGACACACCCCCTAGCTTAGCTGTGCTAAGCTAGGAGCAAACCCGAGCCACAGGGCTCCAATCCACTTACAGTATGCCTGACACACACCCCGATGATGTCACCTAACTCGTATGCTTGCACCAATCTATTCCTACTGTTACACTGTTGGGACCTGACTCACATGTTGGGGAAAACTGGGATTCACTATCCTTCCCCTCATTTGCATGGGATTGCCTGCTAATGCATAGTTACAAGTCTCACACTGAGCCTCCCACCTTAGCAACCAGTACTCACTGGCCATGTTGTCTTCTGCCTACCATTGACTCACATAGCAGAATACTGATTTTATTTAGAATGCTTAATTTAGGTTAATTTTATTTTCCCCGATCCCATTTGTGTGCCGCTGCCCTACACTTAAACAGCCAAGATCAGCTAAGAAAAACTAAAAGGTGATTTTTGTATTTTTTTTTTTACTGTTTGCAATGCCAATGGCCTTATACTTGGCCATTGGCATGCTTACTACATGATACACAGCCTTTATTTGGAGCTGTCACAGCTCCGTTTTGGATTTTTCAGACATGTACTTGGTTACTAACTGAGTACATTTCTGCAGATAGCACTAGTCCTGCACGGATTGTTGCAAGCTTCCTGGATTGCAAAATCACCTCAATTGCATGTATTTCTCCTGCAAATGGGGTGATTTGCATACAAGGGCTTAGTCCATGCAGGAGTAGTGCAGGAGCGCTTGTGCATGCCCCTGCAGGCTGTTCGTGGATTGCAAGGCAGACATATTGCCTCCTTGAGCTCCTTACTGATCTTGCATGCCATGCAAGCTATAGAAAATCCGGGGGTTGATTGAATACAAAGAAATGTTGTGGCAAATAAAATTAAATGCCAGAGTCTTCTCTGGTCTAAATAATTATATATCTATTGCCAGTGTATTACATTTAAAATCATATATGTTGTAGAGTAAGAATCAATTTTTGTATTAAACATTTATGGTTTTTAAACAGATAAGCTAGGGATGTGCCAGTTTTAAAGAGTGGTTAATTATGTAATTGTTTTATTGGTTTTAATTGAGATATATATATATATATATATATATATATATATATATATATATATATATATATATATATATATATATATATATATATATATATATATAGTGTATATTACATTATCAAACTGTTAAAAGTTCAAACATTATATGGATGACACCATATAATCTAACTTTTAAAAGTCCAAATGTTTCAACGGAGATCTCCGTACAGTGCGGAATGGAAAGATTTCCCTTTCCTATACTGTAGTGCGATCTCAGAGTTGGTATATTTAAAGAGCAGGGTGTGTGGGGGAGCCCCCTGTTTAAAATGGTCAGGTAGGTTTTTTCTGTTGTTAATTTTTTTTTAGCTTCGACCACATGACATTCGAACTTTGAAAAATTCGATAACGTAATATAAACCTATATATATATATATATATATATATATATATATATATATATATATATATATATATATATATTGCTTAAGTTGGTAATGTAATGGATTCTGAGGAAGTCTTTGGCTATATTCCGACAAAAGTTCTTAATCCTTGAATGAATATACATTTGGAGAACTTGTGTACCCTGTTTTTCAGTGTTTGGTCTATTTGTTTTGCAGTTTATTGTTTCATCACTGATGCTGGCTACTATGAGGCCTTTAAAGAGCAGGTTATGTTTAACCAGGTCAAAGGCTGTGGTGAGGTTAATAAGTACTGCTTCAGTGAGATAACCTCTGTCCATATTAATCAAAATATCATCAATAAGATGGCTGTCATTGTACTTCTTCTTACCTAGAAACCATGCTGATATCTACACAGGATAGAACATTTTTGAATATAGAAGTGCATCTGTTATGTAAACTAGTTTATCCAGGATTTTTGTTAAGGCTGGGAAACTAGAGATGGACTTGAAGTCAGATGAAAATACAGGCCTGGGAATTTTAGACAGAGATTTTATCAATGTAGCTTTCCAAACAGTTGGCATGATGTTTAGTTTTAAAGGCAGACTGAATATGTGGTATAAGGACATTAGGAGGTGTCCTTTGCAGAGAGACAGAAAGTAGAGCTATTAGTTGTCTGCTTCACTGGGGGCATTATATGGGATTGTGTCCAAATGTTAAGTTATTCATTTTCCTTATTTCTTAATCTATCACAAGTAAAAGGACGGAATGAAATCTGAAAGGGGGTTTCTAGACGTTGATGGAGATGCATAGCAAGTCATTGCAGTCAAATGGGTCATTGCTTGTTAAAAGTGTATTTGGAAAGTCAAGAATCGAGTTTTTATGTTAACTGGTAGTGACTCGGGCTTGCTGTCCTGGCCTAACTGCAGCAGTAAAGAATAAATACTGGATAGCCCACACTTCCAACATGCTGCCTACTTAGCCTAGTGAATAACCAAATACAGCACAGTAAGAAGTAGATTACAATATGTGTGAACTTACTGCTGTTGAACAAGAAAATACATTTACAAGAAGGCATTTAATTTGCAATGGTAGATAGAATTTTTAAACTGAAAAAAGTGATCTGTGCTGACATAATACATGAGGGTTCATAACAGATTTCATTTAAGTAGCATTTGTACAACAGATTTACTTCAACAAATATCTCTTATGATTGACAGCTCAGAATTCTTGCATAACAGACCACTTGCCTGTATATAAAGAAATTGTTAGACTTTCATAAGGCAAACTTAACTAAATGAAATAAAGCGTAATAAATAAAATTAATTTCATTCTTTTATCAAGTTCCCTTCTACTGACACTAAGATCAAGTGATTGACATCACATGCCAAGTTATTAACTGATCGTTAGTAATACATATCTTTTTTGTTGTGTAAGAGCATCTATATAGGCATAAAGCTGTTGCAAAATTAAATATATGAAATAATTGTTGCTATAATTTTTTCAATCAATTTACACTTAGCATGCTTATTATGATAGTTTGTTAAGACTTTGTAAACATATTTGTTTATAGGTTCATATGTTCACAGGATGATACTAGGCTATTGGCCCAGAGGCCCTTATAAGCCTAGCCAAAAATTTTGCCCTTGTTGCCACAAAGACAGCACCTGTTTCCCCTGTCCAGCAGGGACACGGGTGAGAAACAAGGGGTGTATTTTCTGTTTCCCCTCTTGTCATTCAGGTTCCTCTTAAAGAGGGCTAGAAAGGTACTCTGATTGACATGGAGAGAGAGTCTATTCCATAGATGGGGAGTCTTTGGGACACAAATTATCCCGCCAACAAGTTCTATTAATGTCTCAGACCAGGTTGAAGCCTTGCGTGTGGGTTGCGTGAGTGGAGTTTGACTTACAGATATGCAGCAACTCCATCAAGGCTGGTCTGAGATAGCCTTGTTTGCCAGACACAGGTCACCTCTGAGCAGTCTGTAAGAGACTGAGTAGAGGGAACCTATCTGTATAGGATATATGTTTGATACCCTGGACATTCTTGGTCAGGAACCTCTTATAGTTTACCTATATTTACACATTTTACAAATCAGAATTACATTATATAGGCCTGATAATAGCTTTGTACTCTCTACTGAAATGCTAAGCATCTAAATATTTCTGTCCTTAAAGATCATGTCTAAAGGTGTGAAATGACCATTGGGTTTTGTATATAAAAGTGTTCTCATGCACATTGCTGGATCATGGCCAAATGGGGCCCTAGGCAGGGTAATAGATTGGGGCCCAACAGAGCAGCCCTTCCTGCAGCGACCCCCTACAGCAGCCCCCTCCCCAGCCATTCCAGTGTTCCATTACTTGGTTATTTCTCCCCAGTTACCATAAACACTGTTCAAATCTGTCAGTGTGCATACTGTTTTCTCATTTACTTCTACAATGATTACAGATATTGAAATAAAATAGCACAAACATTGATAGCCATTTATCAAACAAACAAACAATACAGTCTCACAATGAAAGCAGACTTAGCAGGAGCAGTAAACTTCTCTTCCCTTGAAATTCACATTCATTGAAACGGCATTAAAACCCATATTCAAAGAAAATGCATCTGGCCAGTGGAGGATTAAGTTTACCTTTGGGCTATTTTCAAACCACAGGCTACTTGCACGCATTTTAGGGCCATGCAAACATGTATGTGCTATTTGATTCACCTTCCTGATTCTATTAAATTATATTCCTTGTATAATACAGCAGCACTTCTTAGAATGTGTTTTAAATTTGTAGTTTTGAACATTCTTCCTGTAAGCAATGAAACAAAATGTATGAACCAATAATGACAAAACTACCCATTTCAGAAAATTTCAACCATAAAAGGCAACTCAGACTTGTGTCAATATGATCCACCAACATCTGTCAGTAAACACAATCTCTGCAGATGTAAAAGTCATCCAAATATTTCCACATTAAAGAGATCTGTAACTAATGAAGAGGTTGCTGCTAGCAGACAACTTTACATTTCAATGTTTCATCTACAAATTCAGTGCCTGCTGCCTTTGAAGAATTGATTGCCTATGTTACATTAAAAAAAATGATAAGCTGCCAATATTGGAATAGGGAATGAGTGACAAATTGACAACAAGTTCACAGCTACTAGGCATCTCATACAAAGGAGGACACCCTCAGGAGTGTAGAACCCCTGTCCCCCTTAAAATGCACCAAACAATCAGCAATCAAAAGGGCACAGCAATATCAACACTCCATCTACATATACAATTTGTGTCCATTAATACAACATATTTGTGAAAAACAGTATATAGATCAAGAAACTTTGATCTGTCTAGAAAAAGAAGCCTCTGAGGAAGTGTAAAAATATAAACAGTAAAACCTAGAGATTTTTGAAAAGTATAAAAAATAAATATGGACATGGGAAAGAAAGATTTGATATGCTCCAATATTTATGCAAAGGTAAAAGCCAAATTAATCAATATAAAGAAGGCAGCTCCAAAGATATTTGAAGAGAAATACAGGCTAAGGCATCCAGATATGGAAATTTTACAATTAAAAAAATAATATCACAAAGAGGAAATGTAGAAAAGAAGATTAGTAATGCAGAAGTTAAAAAAAATAGAAGTTGAAGTAATGGAGTGCCTGGGAAGTGAAGGATTTGATGTAGAAGGTCTAATACAGGTTACACCACAGCATGATGGAACAAGTCCCAAATGTAAGGAGAAACAGGAAGATCAGGAGACATCTGAAGAAGAAATATGGACATCAGAAAGAAAAAGAGATTTAATATAGTGTAATATCTGTGCAAAGGAGAAAGTAAAACTAATCAATACAAAAAGAACAACACCAAAGATATTTGAAGCGAAATACAGGCAAAATAATCTGGTCATGGAAAACTTTACAATACAAAAAATAAGAAGACAAAGAGGAAAAGCAGAAAAGGAGATTAGTAATGAAGAAGTTAAATAAATAGAAACTGAGGTTGTGAAATACCTGTAAAGTAAATGATTCAGTGTAGAAAATCTAATTCAGAAAGCATCACAACAGGATAGAGCAATGGGCAACCAGTGGAATGGGAAGCAATTGGTCAGGTGCCATATGAAAATATTCTGCAGCCTTCAACAGGAAGCCTGTATAAACGTTCACTTGAAGCTGGATAGCAAGGGAAGGAACAGGAAACTGTGGAAACTCTGATGCAGTCAATGTTTAGGTGTGATAGGCCAGTGAGTTCCCATATGGCAGAGCAACGGATGGCACAGGATGAAACTGAAGAGAAAGTGCCACAGGAAGATGGTATAGAACTTCCTGTAGATTGCCTGCAGGAAATGGAAAACAAAAAAAATGTGCCCTCAGTTTAGAAGAAAATGAGCTGAGAGAAGAGTTGTTTGATTTAATATAGATAGACATATTAGGATCAATGAAAGAAATAGACTGCAGGAGGTCAATAAAACCCAAAAAGTCAGAAGTTTGATAAAACAAATGAACACAGCAGATATGACTGTTCATAGAGATCCATGCAATATAACAGAAGTAAACAGGATATATTACTGTGCAATTAAATTAATAACTGATAAAGTTCTACCACAAGAACACAGGGTAGTGAGGGAAAGGAAGGGGAGAAATCGAATGCCATCATGGAAGTATTGAATTGAGAAAACTATAAATCAATAAAGGCAAGAAGTGTCACTGTTAGAAGAGTATCAAAGTGGGAACAGATCAACAAAAATACTTAGAAAGACAGATGTGATAGCAGCAATGCTCAGTATTAGAACAGATCAGGATCTATCATGCACTATCGTAAATAACAAACTAAATATCTCAGCACAGGTGGAAAAACTTAGAAGATACGCAGATAAACATAAAGGAATAGTACAAAATAAGCAGTTTATTGATGACCCAAAAATGTTTTATAGAAAATGGGGAAACAAGGTAAAAGGAATTGAAAGACCACCCAAAAAAGAAGAAATAGATATATTTTGAAGAAGTATTTATGAAGATCCTGGGGAACAAAACAAAGATGCTGAATGGATAGAAGAAGAAAAAGAGGTTTAAATGTACAAGATATGAAATGGGATGAAATAACAACCAGAGAGATTGAAATAAAGTTAAGAAAAGCCTCTAACTGGAAAACCCAGGTCTAGATGCAGTACCAAACTTCTGGTTAAAAGTATTAACATCTTTGCACAAAGATTTAGCCATGAGCAAGAACTACTTATATGTGCATCCTGAACAGACACCAGCCTGGCTAACAACAGTAAAAACAATGCTCCTACTTAAGAGTGAACCTGTGAGCTACCCTAAAAATTATAGACCAATAACTTGCCTTCTGATGACATATAAGCTATAAACGGGAATTTATGCCGACAGAGTTTATAGTCATTTAGAATAAAACTCAATTATGGCAGTAGAACAAAAGGGCAATAAAAGAATGTTGTATGGAACAAAGGATCATTTGTTGCTAAATAAAGTCATAGTGGGAACTATAAAAAGGTGAAGAATATAAGTATGGTATGGCTTGACTACAAAAAAGCATTTGATAGTATCCCATATTATTAGGCAACCTGGTATATTATCAGGGCCCATGGGTGAGGTGTTCTTAGCTTTATGAAAGGGATAACAGAATGTTTTTCATAGCAATTAAAGGGAGTGGCAGGGATTCTGGAATCTATGCAATAGCTATAACTGTGGGTGGAGTATAATTTGACTAAATTTTTCAGCTAAGATAGTTATTTCCTTTGGGTCAAAGTGTGCAGTATTATTGTAGACTAGCTCTCACCATTGATGGGTGTTAATTCTTAACTTCCTGACATTATTAGAAAAAGATGCATGGTTATTTTTAGTTTTAGTGACTATTTTAAGCTTGTACTCACTGTCAAGGATCAAATGGTTTTCTTAAGCTCTTTACTAGTTTGCTTAAGTGAACTCTTAAGGCATGTTGAATGAGACCTCTTATAAGCTTCTTTCTCTTTTAATATAAAATGGATACGGTTGTTCCACCATAGGGGTTTGTTTTAAATGTCTCATTATATTTGATGTGAATAGGGACTGCTTTAATAATATAACTATTGAAGTGGGTGTAGAAGTCAGAGGCATAGGCAGCAGCTTTACTAGTGAGATCCACTATAGGAGGATTAGAGTGGAATTTATATAGGTCATCAAGTAACTGATGTTTTGCTTTTGACAAGTCCATAAAAGTCCATGGATGTAGTTAAAAGAGAAGCACCAGCAGTTTTAAAGGAAAAGGTCATTAATGTATGGTCTATTTTAACAAGGCAGGATGATGCATATAGAGATGTGCAAGAAGTGGCCATATTTTTGAGCAGATCAAGGATATTAGACCCTCCAGTATGATTGTTAACTATTTGTAAAAGAGAGTATTTACAATGTCAAGATATTGTTGGGCATGCTGATCACTGGCAGTGGAGGTCAAGACAGTTTATTGATGGATAATTGAAGTTCTCCAGTAGAAAGGTGTTGAGTTTAATGGGGATTTAAGCTAATGTGCTACGATAGCTGTCATGCTCAGAAGGCACTGCACAGGGTGTTAAAGCTAGCTATGAAGTAGTAGTAATTCTTATTTATGTCGATTTGGACATCTAGGAGGTCAAATATGGTGTCTCAAGGAATCTTTTATGAGGCAGTGATATCTTTGTGTGTGATTTTGTGATTATCTGTCTTAGTGAAACAGGGTTGGCCACCATTAATCCATTTGCCATACCAAGTCCAGAATGGCCTCTCCTTCTGTATTCCTATTGCATCAACTATGCAGACACAGACAGTCCTCATATCCTGTGTTTTAATTTCTCCAAGTCTTTTGGGTTTCTAATACCATGACGGGAATGGACCCCATTCCTAACTCAAAGTACGATTAAAGTTCATGAAATCAGTATTGTTTCACTCTGTGTTGCTAGCCAAAAGTGCTCTTCACAGCACCCGCAATGTGCCTAGTAATGCCTCCTTCTGCAATTCATACAGTGTTACATGATTTGGTAACATATCTAAATACAATTGTAAATTCTTTTTTATAAGACCAGTTGCTCCTACTACTATTGGAACTGTCTGGGTATCTTTCTTCCACATGGCTCTTGTTTCTGCCTGCAGGTCAAGGTATTTTATGACTTTGTGTCTCTCTGTATGCAAGACACTGTAGTCACTAGGTGTGGTGATTTCAGTGATCAATGCTACTTTTGTCTTCTTTTCTTGGATCACTATATCCAGTTTTCTAGCATCTATCTTTTGAACTGTTGGTATTGGGTGATCCCATGTGATATGAACTTGGTCATTTTCTATGATTCCTTGTGGATCATGTTTCCACTGTTTTTCAGCCACTTCAATACCATAATGTTTGCACAATCTCCAGTGTAACAGTCTTGCCACATTATTATGCCTTTCAGTATACAGTCGCTCTGCCATTAGTGTGTTGCAAGAAGGTGTGTGACTGTTTCCAATTCGGTTTTACAAAACCTACATATGTCTGCTTCTCCCACATGTTCAATGGACTTTGTAAACCAATGTGTAGGTAGCCCACTATCTTGAGCTGCCAATATTAACCTTTCATTTTGTGATGTGAATTCACCTCTCCTTAACCATTCCTGCATTCGTTCTTGATCAACATGAGGCTCTTCCAGACATTTTCTATACTTGCAACTATATTTATGTTTTTTCCACATTTCTTGCCTTCTCATCTGATCCTTCACCTTATATTCTTTCTTTTGTTTTTTAGCACATTCAGTTGCTGCCTGGTTTTTATCTACTTCTGGTATAATTTCCATTCCTGCTTGACTTCGACATGCTTCATCTAAATTAAGCAGTGATGTCATCTTAGATTTATTCTCCTCATGTTTCAAAACTTTCACTGCATTTGGATCTTGTGAGGTCAGTAGATATGTGTGGAGTTCCACTATTGCAGATCTATACATGTAATCAATTTCAAGGAGGCCCATCCCTCCTTCAGAACTGGGAATATATAATCTTGGTATACACTGATTTTTATAAATCATTTGGTGAGCATGAAGCACCCTTCTTGTTGTAATATCCAATCTATTCAACACTTTTTGGGGCTAGTCAATCACTCCAAAACTATAAGTTAGGACAGTAAGAGCAAATTGATTTATGGCTTGGATCGTATTCCTAGATGCCAATGCTGTTTTCAGGATTAATTTAAGTCTTTTAAAGTACTGCTTACTGAGCTTTATTCACATTTGTTCATGTTTTATTGCTGATCCTTCATCAATTCCCAAGTATTTATACACTCCCTCTTGCTCAAGTTCTTTTACATCACAATCATGTCCCAAACTGATGTTTTCCTGGTGCTGCAGTTTTCCTTTTTTAACGGTTTTTGCACATTTATCAAGACCAAATGACATTCCAATGTCATCTGAAAAAGTTTTGACAACCTGCAGCTGTGCTTTCATCTGATGACCTACAGAGTTTTAAATCATCGGCAAAGAGAAGATGAGAAGTCATTAGACTTTGTTGTTTTGTAGAAGCCAAATTGTAGCCATGGCCTAAGCTGAAGTAAACAGCTTAATGGATTAATGGCAAGGCAGAATAGCAATGCTGACAAAGAGTCACCCTGGAATATCACCTTTTGGATTTTTATCCCTGGGATAATAATCGTTCTTTATCATGGTTTAATTACAAAGTGGTCTGCCACTGTTTCATTGTTACTGTACTGTAGTCAATCAGGGGTTATCTTATACACTTTTAAGCACTCTTTTATCCATGAATGTGGGATACTAAGCCATACCAAGTCCAGAAAGGCCTCTACTTCTGTATTCCTATTGCATCAACTATGCAGACACAGATAGTCCTCATATCCTGTTCTGTGTGTCCCCATATGATAATTCAGGTCTTCCATTATCATCACCAACTCATGTTGTTCTTTTTCTCATTATCACAACACCCCTGTGGAGAATACACTGAGATTATGAATACTGCACTATCTTTACCTTGGACTCTGATTGCACTCAGTCTATCAATAATTCTGATGACATCCCTCATTGTCTTCAGAATGCTATCTCTTACCCCATTTCCCATATTAATTATATTGTATTTTCCCCCTGAGTAGTTGACTCTGGTTCCCATGCTGAGTGGCTTTACTATATTGCCCATCTACTTTGTCTCCTGGATAAACAAAATATACAGTCTCCTCCTTACTATCAAATTAACTGCATCCTGTCAGTGAACCTATATTCAGTGTAGTATTCTTTAATTCATTTTGGCAAGTTGATTGGTTTTATGCTCAGCCTTAAGTCAACAGATCTATCCCAGCTGAACCAAGCTGGGCAACTAATTGAACCAGGGCTGCTGGGCTTTATGGCGGGAATTCACTGGCCAATAGAGGCACATAAACATCTCCCAGCATTAGTGTGGGTCCTTGGTGTAGGGTGGGTCCTCAGTTTACTTATCAATGACAAATACCCTTGCCCATTTTGGCAATATTAAACAATACAACCAAATCACCTAGAGTAAGTTTTTACAACAATGAGTGGCTAGCCCTGGAATGACATCCAGTCCATGACCTTGGCTAGTCTGAGTGGAAAGTGGCTGATTAGTGAGTGAGCTTCACTGAAGTGAGTGTCTAATTCTTTCATTTCTACTGACATCCCAATACAAGGGATTACTTTTCTTTCTCGGCACAATGGCTAAACGTGTAAGGGATCCAGAAGACCTGCTAGAAAAGAGAAAAATGAGCACCAAAAGTAGAAAGAATGCATTTTCTTTTTCAGAAAATGTCTGTAGTAGCAGCAAAAATGGAATCCTACCATAAGATCACAGAGAGAAGTGATTTAGAAAGTACAATAGAAATGCTTAAAGCAGTCAACAAAAGAGACAGTAGAAACATAAATAATTAATGTGGATAAGGAATGCAGGAGGTAAATAGAGAAAACAGATGATCTAGAAAACCACTCTTGTCAAGTGAACATCAGAATAAAGGGGATACCTGAAACCATTCCAGAGAAATAATTAAGATTGCAAATGTCATGCATATTTAAGGATGTAATACATACCTCTTCATATTTATATGCATCAACTGAACAAATTCATATAGTGGTGAAAAGGGACAGAATGCACAGACCACAAAGCAAATCCCTGTCCCAAAAATGGCCATGAGTTCAGCGTGCATTAGAGAATGCCTGATGAGAAGCAGTAGACAGCATGGTGGAATTACTTTGGGGAAATTACATATTTATCTTTCAGCAGATTACTCATCAACACTGTATGACTTGAGACAACAAATTGTGAGAATATGAAAAAAAACATCCAGCTCAACTGTGCAATTCAAAAATTAGAAACATCTGGACACCTGACTGATGTGCCAGTAGAAGGAATGTCCATTGTGTGTGTGTGTGTGTGTGTGTGTGTGTGTGTGTGTGTGTGTGTGTGTGTGTGTGTGTGTGTATCTGCAATAAGTAAATCAGCTTAATACAGGAAACTGAAAAACAAAAAAATGGAATGGGTTACTGACACAGTAAAGCAAGATAAAACTTTAGTTTACCAAGGTTAAAATGTTTAGCACTTTTGTCTGAAAGTAATAGATTTCTTCAGAATGAATTATATCCTCAGACTTAATTTTTTAAATATCAAACACATCATAATACATGACCAACTTGCAAAAATTATTAAGCAACCTAAAATATTTCAAGGGGATTTTTACGAGTACTAAAAATTCTAATTACTTCAAACCAAGAACAAGCAATTAAACTACAAGTCAAAAAATTATATTGAATGAATATTATAAAATTAAAACCATTCATTCATAATATAAACAACTGTTTCTATAGCTTAAAAGAAGATATATGATATTAATCGCATCATTTAGTCCAGGAGGAATATAAGCTGCCAAATGTACTTGCCACCACAGCTCTCTAAATTCTCAAAGTCAAAATCAAAGTAAACTTTATTGTCATTTAGCCTACACAAGTGTGGTCTAAATGAAATTGCGGGCATCAGGCTCGAATTAAGAAGACATATACATACAAACAATAAGACATACAATGGACGTGTATTCATCATTTCACATTAGACAGGTTATTCTGCCTACATATTACCACAGTTTAACTATCTATAATATTTAGCACCTGAAGGATTTCTTATTGCACAAGTTCCTATTGCACTGTGTGATTCTCACATGAATAAGAGGACCTAGTTAGTATAATATTGCACATTCTAAAAGATTTTCCCAGTTTCTTGAAAAAGGGCCATTTAAGATCTTCTCTAAAACCAAAACTAGAAAAATTTAAAAATGAACAATATAAACTCTGGCAAGCTAAGGCATTTTTACTGTCCTTGTTCTTTATGGCATATTCATGAAAGTACATATGTTCTCCCGAGAAGCATTCTGTCTTGTCTACACAGAAGTCCCAAACTGATCATAAGATATACAGTAGCCCTTATCCCACAGTTAGCCCTAGGCAATCTATGATGCAGTAAATTTTTATTACCAACAAAAAGTATATCTTCACTACAAACAAAATGGCACTGGTTACAAGAATTACAAGGAAGGTTGGGACACTGGTTCACTTCTGCTGTTTTGTGATTTTAATCTAGTCTTACAAGCTTTATTAGATAGATGATATAATAAAGGGGGACCATACAAAAAGCACAGCAGATACTTAACTCATTCACTCATGAGGAACAGAAGGCTAATTAGTACCCTTGCTTTCTAAGGTCCTCTAAGCCGTGAAACCACTCGCTTCCTGAGAGATTTTCTGTAAAATCCCCTACTGAAAACACGATTCATAAGATTTGCAATAACTAAATAATGAATTACAAAAAGTATAAAATATGAAAGATCTTCAGTAGATGTTCGCCTACAAAAATGTTGTTAGTATCAATGGTCTGCCTGCAGATGCTTATTTCATATTGCAGATTCAGGGAAGAAAATGGCATTTTATTGGCCAAAAATTACTAGTGTTATGGTCAAGCAAAGGGTTATAGCACTCTGTGTGTAAGATAGATCCAAGGTGTCAGTAGGAGAACTGTTCACCTGTTCCAGAGTTTTCCAGTGATGTATGGCAAGAGAGGGTAGTATACTGCTGTTTTTTGTATATTGCAGAATCTATGCAAATTAGGTATTTAATATTTTTTTAGATTGCAAAATATTTTTACAATCTACAATTAATCTACAAAACCACACATTTTAGATGGAAAGTGTCAGTAGCAAAGCTGTGTGCCTTCATTTTTTGTGTAAGTTGATACCATTTTTTCACCTGTTAGTGACATAGCTTTTATGAAATTAATGCAAGTATGAAAATATCGCTAATAGTCATAACTGCTTTACCAAATAAAACGTATATCTTAGAATGCTTTTGCACTATCCATTATGTTTTAATGTAATTGTTTTGCTAACACATAGTGCTTCCATACAGCATCCCCAGCATGACAAGACCCTCTCTATTTTTACTTTATTAATGTCAACCTGAAAAATATCTAATTTTTCACAATGTTCATTTCACTATGCAAATGACTTAGCAAGTCATGTCAGCTTACAGATCCTAAAATTGATGCCTTAGGTATGTATTTGTACTAAGACTTCATAAATTCAGTTTTGAAAACTCTGATGAGAATACTAATTTCAGGAATATAAGGAAGTCTCCTTAAAAAAAAGTGTACAAGATACACAGGAACTCTGCTTTCCTGAAGACTGTATTCTTGTAAGAAGCAATGAGTTAATGCTTGGCTGGGACTACGAATGTGGTTGGTGATAACTAGAGGTCCATGCCTGGGACTAAGATAGAAATTACATTCCCCAGAGATTTGCCTAACACAGTAGTAGGCTGAATGTCGTATTAGTACCACAGAAAATATAAAGAATGATAAAGAATGCAGAAATGGGGAAAGGCAAATCTCTGACCATGTTATGATGATAGGATATTTTGGGCTCCCGCTAGACTCTCTGAGAGTGCTATGTTGGAGGTGGGGTCATTTTAGTGGGCATATGAGGAGGGCAAAGACATGTTTACAGGGTTGATTAAGGATGTAGTAGGTTAGATGCAATAAGTCAGATTATTCTAGTTGGTGGGAAGTTTGCAAAGCTGATATAAGAGGAGAATTAATGGACAGAGAAGGGAGGCAGAAAAAGGAGATGGCAACCATAATAGAGAGGAAATAACAGCAATTACAGAAGGATTAGAAGGCAGTTTTGGCTGGTGGATATGAGAGAGACCTGTTGACAAATAGAGAAATTATACTTAAGAACTAGACTTTTTATAGACATCAAAGGCAGAAGCATGGTGAAAAGGGGGATTACTGGTCTCTCTAAAGAGAATGAGACTGAAAGCAGATTGAATGGGCATTTAATGGATGTGTTGCTTCTAAAGCTGTGGATCAGATTGGGGTGAGGTGGGTGCTATAATAAAAGGGTACTATAACGTCACGGTGGCTTTCTGTAAATATTATGCTGAACTCTACTCAGGGAGAGGTGACTCCAGAGGTAAAAATAATACGTCAGTTTGTACAGAGAAGATGAGATTATATTTAGATAAGGAATATTAGACCATGAGACCAGAAAGGCATTATTGTGTTTTAACCAAAAAAAGGCAGTGGGGTAGATGACTTCCTGGAAGAATTATATAAATGAGGGAATAAACAAGTATCATTCTTTTTGACAGGCATTTATTTATTATTTATTATTTATTTCTCTTTTTTTAGCCAGGTTAGTTCACTGGGCTAGTGGCCCATTTTCAGTGGAGACCTGAGGAGAAAAGCTCCACATAATGAAACAAATTACAAAGTTAATATCAGTTCTACAACTGCATTTACAATAATATTGTGAAGTGTAGGAATTTAATCCCAACAATTAATGAATCATTGATAGTGGTACTACCAAAAACTGCAGACGTTTGCCCAAAAGTCACCAATTTTAGCCCTAATTTCTTTCATTAATGTTGAAGTTAAAATTCTGAAAAAAGTGCTAGTTAAAAGTTTTGAAATGATATTCCCTAATATCATTGAAGAGGAACAAAATGGGTTTGTTCCAGGCAAATTGATGGCTAAGAACTGGCAAAACTTGGCAGATTTTTTTACACCTGTACACATGGAAATGGAATGGGACAGGGATAGTTTTGTTTGATATTAAAAAGGCTTTTGATTATGTTAACTGGAACTTTCTGTTTAGAGTACTATAAGAAAATAGTTGTATAGATATGTACTTAAATGTCTGGAATGGCTTTACACAAATCCCACTTTTAGAGTATGGATAAATGGGGGCTTATCAGAATGGGGAAGTATAACAAGGGAGACTAGATAAAGCTGACCACTATTTCCATGATTCTTCTTATTAACTGTGGAGAAGGTGGTCTGGAAATGGAGGTGTTTTGTGGAGAAAAAATAAATTCAGATGTCCCACATGCCTTTTATTTATTTGCAGATGATTGTTTGCTGAATAGTATTGATATAAGAGGTATATTGGAGGAGACATTAGCCATATTCTAAAAGTTTGGGATGTACTCTGACTTTCAACATGATTCTCATAAATCGTATATAATGAAGGTTTGGGAACAAATAAGAAATGGGCACCTCTGGGGACTATAAAAGAAAAATTTTCCAAAATACCAAGGAAATTTGGTGGGGAAAATCTGGTTAGAAATGCCATAAAAGTCTGTCCCTTCTGCTGGAAAGGTAAAATTGGGAGGAAAAGATTGTAACTTTACAGACCATTTCAGGGACAATAAAGGCAATCAAGTTGATGGTGCTATCACATGTAATGATTTACAGTGTGAAAACTACCAGTGTCAGTGTTTCATTCAAAGTTAGTAGAACTACAATTCCTGACAATTGAGCCTGTACTAAGAAAAATAGGTTGGGGATTCTCTGTCATAAAAGCGCAAATCGCTTTGGGTGGTTCTTGGCTCCTGGATATTATAGATATGTACTAATCTGTCAACTTGGCCAGCTAGCTCAGATATAAACAAAATTAATCAAATCATAAGACACAGGCAACAATTCCAGGAAAGAAGGAAAGAAACAGTACAGGAATGGCTGTTGTCATGGGAAGATGTTCTAAAACATAAAGGAGGCTTGTTTTGGGGACATATGGGGGCATCCAGAAGTATGTCACACAATCTCAGCGAGGGTACAAGCTGTATGAAGGAGTGAAGGGATTATAACATGATCCTGTATTAAGACAAACGATGGAGAATTCTACAAGACAGGTGACTTGTTTTATAGGGTATACAATCTACCCACAAGGGATTAGTTTGCATTTGAGCAGCTTAGACATATAGATAGAAGTTACACATTCAAAGGAAAGTTGTGCCATGGCAGAAGTGGACCAGTTTAAAATATAAGGATAAGTTTAATAAATGAGGCTTTAGGATGTGTAAAATAAAAAGCAATCCTGAAAATATGGATAGAGAGGGGGCAAACTACAGGTAAATGAAGACAAATGGGAAGAAGTCTGAGATAGGTACAACAACTGAAGAAGAGGCCATGACCGAAAGAGTAACATATGATAAATCTCTACAACTTGTATTTAATGTCCAAATGGATATCTAAAGAGACTAGGAAGAAAGATTCAAACTGTTGGAGATGTGGACGTGAGGGGCCAAACTTAAAATACATCTTTCTGGATTGTCCAGTGGCAAAAGAGAGTGAAAAGGACTTACCAGAGACATAAATGCATTTTTCTACGTAGCAAGAACTAGGCTAGAAGTTTTAGTTACTGGGAATAGTGCCTAAGAATAGGCAAACAAATAAAAAAGATCTGGAGAATGGCCTGGACTTTGGCCAGTCTTATAAAAATGTCATTGGCAGAAATCTGGAAGACATCATACATGATACCCCTTTTAACTTGCACAACTATATTTTGATACAAATGAGATGTCTCTTACTGTCATTTAAAGATGTGTACCATCTTAGGAGGACACCAGTGGATTAGAAAAAAAAACCTTTTTTTATTATGGATATCAACTGTACAAATGATGAAATAATGTCTTCAACTGTTGATGGTAAATTTGTCATTGATGTGTAATGTTGTGTTAGTAACTGAGCTCTGTAAACAGCGTAAATAATGTAAATAGTTTTGCTAGGAAGTGTCTGAGATGGTCAGTGTTATATGTTTTGCTTGTTACATGTTGATTTGTTTGTTTCATTTATTATTTATTTGAAATGGAATAAAAATATGCAATGAAAAAAAAGAAAAATTATCAGTCCTGCAGATAATGCACTTAAGAGGCTTCTATTCTGTATAATCAAACATACCCAATGTCAAAGTGAAAACACTCACAAAATATGTTTGAACATGCAGAATATTGAACAGAACAAATAATGAACTACAAAATATTGAGAAAATAAAACTATTTCCTCTCCTGACATTAACCCCCCCCCCCAATAACATTAGCCTAAAGTTCATCTGAATACTCTTTGGCATTGTGGAAAGCCATTCAAGCCATTTAAGGCACATGTCTCCAAAACTCCATTCTTATAGTACTCTAAATAGAAAGTCCCAGTTAGAATCAAAAGCTTTTTAATATAAAAAAAACTATCCCTGCCCCTGCACCATCTTAGTAATGGGCACTAACACTAACCCTAATGCTGCCCTTTCCACAACCCTATCCCTACAGTTTTCCTTAATAGAAACATTCCCATAACACTGCCACTACATAAGACACACTCGTACACATACATATGTACATACATAAGCTAAAAACACTGCATCTATCCCCTTACCTAACCCAAACCTAGCTCTAAAATACACACAGATGCACACAAACATACACCACCTAATCTTCACCTATCCCAGACCCTAACCTAACTCACAAATACTCTCACTCCTTCTAACCCCACTCACCTGTCATAACAAAAAATACCCTCGACATTTGCACCCCTTGGCTATCCAGGACCTTAGACATTATATAACACACCTTGCACTTATCAACAGATGTATGTTCAACTAAAATTAAGGGAAATTCTTCTCAGTTACATTTTTTTAAATTCATTTTTATAATCCAAAGTAAAATGAATGATGCAGTAATCGGTTTATACTGTCAGGGTTAGAATATGAAACACTAAATGTTAGTATGAGCAAATGTTTTTCCAGGCTATAAATAACAGCAAACACTCTTATGAACAAATGTTTTCAATGTAGTTTTTGCACCAGTATGTTGTATGGGATCAAGTTGCGGAAGGGTAAGGGAATTTGTCCTTACCTTGATGTTGTGCGATCTTGGTGTTGATATATATAATTAGCAGGGGATAAAGAGGTGCTATGAGTGCAGGGCACTTGCCCCCTACAAAAACAATTTTGTAAAATTTTTGTTGTTGTTGATCATTTTAGATTTGATCTGAACTAATCATTCTTTGATGCTCGGCATTTGAAATTTTTGTGTTTGAAGATATACTTGCTGTTAGATATTATATAAGTTGTCCTGAATTCATAAATATGTCACACCCACAGGGACTATAGAGTTAAGTTCTATAGTGTTTTCTTGATAACATATTTGAAAATGTATATATATTAACATTCAACATATCCCTTTAAGTGTACTATAGTAGGAGGAAAGAGTTGGACTTTGATAGCCAAAGACCAAAACAACAGACAGCTATTTGATAGCCACAGATACAAACAGACAGGCAGAGATGAAATTATATTGTTGTTTATGTAAACAAACTTGGGGAACAATCATTTGAGTTTTCTAGGTCTCTTTGTCAGAAATAATATGATGGCAAAAGATAAAATGGTTCAGAAAAGTATATATCTTTTGGCACAGTGGGGTGTCTGGACTCTAGAGAGTGCTCAGCCCTTAAGGCTAAGGCAGGAAGGCAGAAAGAAGAAGTTAAGGAGATATGGGAATCAGTTGCAGGAAGATGTGTTTCAGGCCCATTACTTTATTCAGATTTAGATTACAAATTTAAAGCCTCTAGGTTTTAGGAGGAGTCTGTAGTGCCTGGGAAGCTCTGTATGCAAGAGAAGCTATCTGTTAACCAGAAGTACAAGCAGGAGTATTACCCCATAATGAATCCTTAAGGAGGAACAGGACTGTTACCTTAGGGTAAGAGGTAAATAACAGGTTTGTTTTACATTGAGGGCTAATAGAGTTATGCTGTTTGTTGGGTTAAAAGGATTTCTTGAAGGCATAAAACTGAACCATTTAAGTACTGTCTTAACTTTGAAATCAAAAAATTAGACTGCATTTTTTCCTCCTTGTTTTCTGCAGGAAATGTTGACTGCATTCACCTTTTTAAGTAAATCTGAATGTGAAGTTGACTAAAAGATGGCTTTGGTTCTGAAAGCATGAATAAGATGCATATGAAAGATACACACAAATGTATAGATTATATATTAACTCAGTAACAATATATTCTGGACATGTTCTTCTGTACCCTGAGCAGCAGCCATATGCCTGCCAATAATGGATTCTGTGTCTAATGGAAAATGACAGCGTGAAATCCCTATACTTGTTATTTATAAATAAAAGGCCACTTTCAGACATTTTGATCTTCATTTAAAATGTCTAAATAAAGCCTTTGTGTGAATTATAATAAACATATACAGGTATGAAATTACTATAATACTGCCATTCTACTCTGAGGGATTTCAATGCAGCTCAGTGTTTAATGCATCATACTACAGTAAGTTGTCAGCACTCATAATTTTGCTCATAGCATTTCTGAAGTTAGAATAACTTTGCCTGTTGTGATAAAATATATATGCTCTGGGATTCAATAAACTCTGTGTAAGCTTCCCGCTAAACCTACACACAGTTTACATGTTTGCATGGTGAGCATCAGCACTTAATGAATATTCATGCTATGGCTTGTATTCAAACATAAGCAAGCAGGGTTTTGTGGTAGTCAGGAAACTGATAAAACAACATGATGAATAGTGAACTTAGTTACAGCATAGCAACTGGGTTAGCAGGATTGCACAGAATGCCGCAAGGACCACCAGAGTTTTTCATATATTCATGTATTATGTTGCTGGGACAGGACAGAACAGTGTATGTGTACACTCCAGCATACTGATTTAGCGGGATTGCATGGAATGCCACAAGGACAACCAGGATTTTTCGTAAATTAATGGATGATATTCCGGGGACAGGACAGGACAGCATATGTGTACACTCCAGCATACTGGGCTAATGGGATTGAGCAGATTGCCACAAGGACCACCAGAGTTTTTCATATATTAATGTACATGTTGCAGACACAGATCAAGACAGTGTATATAGTGCTGAGTGTTGTGGAATTTCATTCCATGCAGCTTGCACAAGTTGAGTCAATGATCTGTAAGGGTACATGGACTGCCATTTATAACAAACAGACATGGGAAATGTGTTTAATTGAATAGGGACACACAGATGAAGTTTGGGGGTGAACACCAGGAAGGAGGACAGGTGAAACATTGTAAAGTACCACAAATGAGGAAATGTAAAAGGAAGACAGTTGCAGCAGGATCACTAATCACATCTCCACATGGCACAGTATGGACTGCACAGTGACAAATGTATATGATGTGACTGTCGCACAAGGTGACATAACAGTGGAGGATGTCTGTATAATATAAGCATCCAGACATGAGCAATGGAGATGACATGTATCATGGATGTTAAATACAACTGAATTTGGGTGGATATTGTGAAGCTGTGCAAACTAATTTGCCTGAGTATGCCTGTATTGTCAGCAGAGGCTTCCAACAAGTAGGGCACAGATACAGGCTCATGGCCAACAGTAAAACCATCACTCACAATCATGGACAGTATCAGAATAATGCCACCAGTAATACCCATGTCTTTGACACAACATATGCATTTCTGAGTGAGCATAGATGGTTCTGCACCATCACACTTGTACAACTGTTAGGACATGTCATCAATCTATGAGTGTAATCAAGCACTCTCTCCTGACACTAGCATATGCAGGAGGTGTGAGGAGAAACACTTGACATTATAATCACTACAGGCTAATTGAGTAGTGTGCTTGGCAAAGATATATAGACACAATCTGCACTGTCACAAATGTAAGCCATGCCATCAGTGTCATTAGACAGCTATGTATGTCATGAGTGCATCACCAAAAAAAAGACATCACACAAGCATGTGGTATTACACCTTGATGGCAGTTCCATGCATGCAACAAAACTAATACCTAGGTATGCACAAGTAGATGTGTGACAACTCACAGCGGCAAAGGTGGTACACTTCAGTTACACATCACTGGAAGATGTGTATGGAGGGACATGAGGAAGGGTGCATTCTACTCAGTACTGGTGTGGTGAAGACTGTGAACTATGAAGGTATTATGACCTGTCATGTGGATGTCCTGCCCATACTCAGTAGTTGTGTTACATACAAGTGGATACTCACCACTGTGGACACTTGCTAGTGGACATTCCACATACCATATATCCCAGGACACAGAACACATAACAATTGATCTGCTGATGGGGTATGAAGTGTACGTGATCCTTGGTTTTGCATTTGTTTGCATAAAAAAACAAATCCCCACGTTTTTTTTTTCATCTTATGTGTGGTCATGGCTGTGGCAGAAATCTTTGATGTGTGTTGATACGATCTGTATTATAACAAAATCACAGTTGGAGTCAATGATTATCCACAATCTGTAGTCCTCCAGACAACTGTTGGGACACATGATTTGTATGTCATTCTTGACATCTGTGATTTCAATCATGGACAGGAAAGGGCATAGGAGACAGCTTTGATGTACACACTTGATCACTGGACATAAGATATAGGTCACTTCACACATTTCTGCATATTAGATGGCACATATGTGATCCACTGTTCTACCCATAGGTGATGATGGCCACATCATCATTGTGGAGTGAATACCTCAGTGTGGACTCCTGTTGACTGCCTTGGCCTTTTCAAGTTCCACAGGATGATGCTCTTTGAGAACATCTGACAAACAGACATATGTAGCATCAAAAACTCACACATGGCTATTGCATACATCTGGGATACATACAGGATATTACTAATGTCCATTTAGAAAAGGTCCAGGATGACATGCTAGTCTACCTCACAGATCATTAGAGTCAGGGAGTGTTTATATATACATGTATCAGGTGCTGTCCCTAGCACACTCGGATGCATGTCAATGTACACCCTTCTACAAGAACATAGTCCATCTGGAAGGCATGTTGAAGTGTGTATCACAACATGTCAGGTATGTGTATGTTCTGAGTCATGCTATAGGTGATCTGTGATGTTGTCACAGCCTGCATTTTCTTTGTGATAGGCCTGGATGAAAGTAACACAGTGCATATTGCCTATCTTGATCTGTCCTAGGGTTTGGACACAATCCCCCTGCTCAGGTATCATTGACAAACTTTACCAGGTGGAGATTAACACTTACATCACTAGATGGTTAACCAATGTCCTCACCGACATACTACATACTGTGAAAGTTGGTGAATCAACCTCTACCATTGCAGCTGTCACCACTGGTGTTTGACAAGGATCTGTGTTGGCCCTATACTGTTTGGAATCTATTTCTCAACAGTTCAGGCTACAAATTATGACCTGTAGCTTACCAAGTTTGCTGATTCATGCACATTGATTGCAATTATTGAATCCACCAATGATGTGACTATAGTACAAGAGGGGCTAACACACACAAATCATTGGTGCCAAAGCCACACAATCCACTAATAAATACAGAAGGTGTCAGGATTTGTGCCTTATGCAAAGTTTAATTTCCTTGTAAATACATCACTGATCACCCCCCCATGCTGAAACCAGTGATGCAAGAAGTGAGAATGCATATAGATAGCATTCAGAACTTCGACTAATTGTCCACAGTGATATGGAAAGGCTACATTGTGCACCTCAGTAGTCAGGACATTGTATATCCAGATCTGAGGAGGATATAACATCACTGTACTCAACTCTCATCTGAACATTAATACAGCATAATGCTTCCTTTTGCATGTACCTCACCAGACACCTGCAGCAGCTGGACAGACCATGGGGGTTTCACATCAAGAAAATACAGGTCTTACAAACCATGCCATGACATACATAGATATACTGAAAGCCCTGTTCCTGAACTCTGTATTGCAAATGATGAGATGACTTGTGCCTGGACTACAGAACATCTCTTAACCTGCCCTGATGTGTATACTATGCATCTGCAAATCAGCAGAGTCTGTTAAGAGAAAGATAGTAAAAGCAATGTCCCACATGCTGTTGGAAGATGTTGTCTACTGTCAAGCAAGTGCACAAACACATGCAAACACACACACACACACACACACACACACACACACACACACACACACACACACACACATATGCACACACAGTTGACTGCAGTGAGAATAGAATGCTTACCTAAGTACCAGACTACAGAACACAGTACTGTATGCAGCGCCATGGCAAAAGTCTGACTTTGAGTGTCTCAGACAACACTTTATAGCTGATGACATCAGCAGTGTCAGTTGAGGAGAATATAACAGTGTCCCACATTATGGTGTAAAATGCTCTCTGTAATGTCAAACAGCACCATGGTACAAGTATGTCTTTTACATGGCTGCAGGTCATCTTATAGTGGATGACATCGGCAGTGCATGTTGGAGAGAAGAAGATAGGAGGCCTGCATGAAATGGATGTGCAGGCATGTGCAAGCATCAAGATACTGTCAATCCATGGTATTGGAGCAGTAACTGTAAGATGCACACTTCTGCTTTTCTGGCTAGACACACACACACACACACACACACACACACACACACACACACACACACACACACACACACACACACACACACACACACATATTCTATGTTGACTGCAGTGAGAATACAACTCCTACCTATCTAAGCACACAGACTATAGAATGCAGTATGTTATGCACAAGCCTGACTTTTACAAGACTACAGGTGAGCTTATAGTAGATGACATCGGGAGGCCATATAGGAGGCAAAATGATGGGAGACTTGCATAGGCTCATAGCTTCATATGTACATAGGATGTTACTAGCCTAATGGCCTTATGTTATTTAGAAGCTTATTTATGTAAAAGCACAAGTACCCTTATTGAGCATATCTGGATGGTCATTGTTAGCAGAGTGATTTTGTGAGCAGCACCAAATGGCCCTGTCCATGAGGGACATAAGTGCTACCCCAGAGGTGACTTTACAATCACCCAACCAGTAGTCAAAGTAATACTTGAACAGGGTCATTGAGGAGCACTGATTCACATGCAGTGGGAGCCTATTACAGAGGACTGTGAGTCAATGGGGGATATTTCTGTCTCCCCAGCATGTTCTGTTTATGTCACAGGCTAGGTTGAGAACCCTGGGCTAAGTTATTCTTGTACCATTTGATTTACAGATGTACAGCATTTCCAGTGGAGCAAGGTCTGAGACTGCTCTGTAGGGCAGATATAGGTCACCTTTCAGCAGCCTGTATGATACTGAGTACACCGACAGGTCTTTCAGTCTTTCCATGTATGTCATGTTTGGAGGCCCTGGAGTGTCCCAGACACAATCCTGTGTTTTCTCCAATTGTTGCAGGTGACTGGTGAGGTACAGACAGAATGGAGCATTGTACTCAATTAGTGGTCTTATAAGGGTAGAGTACAGCAGAGGTATGACCACTCTGGTCTTGGATGTGATGTCAATATGTATGAAGTGTGCAGTGCAGAATGTGTGTGTCACCACTAAGGACATATAGTGATGAAAATGTAGATTGCTACCAACATGAGTTCCCAAGTCTCACAACACTGTGTTTGAGCTTAGATGGGTGTTATGTATATCAAAATTAGCAGGGGTATTTCATTGCCAAAGGGGACAATGAGCCATTGTATGCTTTAAGGTTCAGTCCATGAGTTTGGCACCAATCATTTGAGTGTGGTAGCTCCTCCTGTAATATGTTACAATCATTAGGGGACTCTGAATTAATGCGTCCAGTTACCAGTTATCTGCAAACTTGGTAAACCACAGCCTATCTACCATTGCCTGCACTTCAGGGTAGCAGTTTGCAAACAGTTGAGGGCCCAGCACAGATCCTTATGGTATTCGAATGGTAATTGGCTACTGACGGAGGTGTAGTCCCCAACTTTGAAACTGTGTGTTATGTCAATGAGCCAGTTGCCTATCCCTATACTACTGTATGACTTAACTCCCACATGTGAGATCTTCACAATGACACATAAATGGGAGATATAGTCAAAGGCCTTGGATAAGTCAACATAGGTGGTATGCCCTGTTATCCCTCATCCAGGGAAGTCCATAAGGTTCAATAAGCAAGATCTACCCTTGACAAAAACAAAATGGGTAGGGTCAAGTGTGTTGAAGGTCACATATGTCCCTGTGGAATTGGTCCATGCTGATTCCTTCCCTGGTCTTGCAGATAAGTGTTTTTAGACATATGGGTCAATATTTGTAGTTCTGCATGTTACTAGATTGATGTGCATTGCACAGCACACAACATTTGATATTATACTTTTTACTGTGGTTGATATATTTGTGGAAAAAGTATTGAGACACTCGGGTTGCAGTGCTTGGTGGGGTGGCAACAGATGAATGTATTGTAAATATGTGACATATTGTTAGATAGGGCCCTCACTTTGTAATGTTTACACATGGCATTTCATGTCATATACAGGAAATGGACAGTAAATAGAAGTAATACAGTATAATATAAACATTTCCATAGCACTAGGAGCAGTGGGTTTGTGCGACGGTTAGCAAAGTGCATATGCGCATGAGAAACATGTTTGCATGTAGGTAAGCAGTGTGCAAATGCAAGCCACATTGCTAAAGCCTGACAGTTAGTACTGAGTCTATGAAATACAGCTGCTGCTTAACTTACTCTGTGGAAGCATGTGTTAATGCATTGATATATTCTGTTTTAGCCCAGATGGTACTGGTTCGAATACAGGTGTATCTAATACTTTAAAATACTTTTCATTACAGAGTCATAATGCAATGACACAAATTCTTTATACGAGATGTGTTGTTGCATTCTACCACCACTCACCATTGCTGTGCATTCGTGCATGATGCAAGCCTCCTCACAAACATGGAGCCCAAAAAGTGAAAGTTTCTATTGCTTTTTCTGCTACTTATGTGTGCTGTGTGTGATTCTATTTTTTGACCAGACTAAAAGGATTAAATGGGGTAGATAGGAAAGTGGTGAAATGGGGAGCAAGTAGGGGGAAGAAAAAATTCTGACAATTAATACTGAGTCTCTGGAATACACCTGCTACTTAACTGATGTTATGGCAGCATGTGTTAATGCATTTAATGCAGTGATATATTCCTTTTTCGGGCCAGATGGTACAGGGTTCGAATACAGCTGTATATAATACTTTTAACTACTATTGCATTACCATTGCTGCACATTGGTGCTCGATGTGCACTACTGGCAATAATGCATTAAAGAAAAGAAATGGGTAAGATAGGACAGTGGTGAAATGGGGAGCAAACAGGGTGAAAAACAAATGGAAAGCAGGTTAGGAATGTGTAGGAGGGAGGGAGAAAGAACCATAGCTATCCATTTCTTTAACAGTGTAAAGTGAACATATCTACCAAATATTAATTTAATTTGGACTGTCACCTGCAAAGAGAGGGGTGACCACAACACAATCATGTTGTATAAGCAATTGGACCAAATCACGTGTCAAGAAAATGCATGTGCAAAATAGAGAGCTAAGTATGGGTTGATTTTTGTTTTTTGTTTTTTTTTTGTTTGTTTTTTAATGGGACAGGTGCTCTTTTCTTTTTTTTTTTTTGAGTGAGAGGAGTGTTAGGGAAGGGACTTAGGAATGCCTGTGTTAGGTAAGTTGGGTAGGTGAGGAAGCAACTGCAGACAGACAAGACAAGACAAACAGAAAAAGAGACGGGCAGTGATGGACACAAAAGGTTGGGGGACACTATGACTGGGATGAGGGTGGGGACATCACAAACCCATAATCATCAAGCTAAGTGACGGGGGGAATCAAGTTCTCACCCACTGGACTGTCATCACTGTCACCTCATTCTGCCACTAGCTGGAGTCTCTGATGTTTGCATCTCCTCCTCCTGATATTACCACTCCATAAAGGAGGCAAACACACTGACACTTCTAATCTTTGGCCCATAGCCATTCTTTCCCCACTATCAAAAATCATGGAGAAATGTATTCAGTCCAAATGATACCTTATCTGACCCAAAACAACCTACTAACCCCAACACAGCATGGCTTCTGTCCCGGGCATAGTATCACCACTGCAACAAATACAATGAAGAAAAGACCAGGATCCCAAAAAAATCTAATTTATTTCACTCTCTGATGTCTCGACATGCACTGTCTTCTTGGAGTACATAATTAATTCAGCACAAACACATACTATATATACATCACTAATAAGCAATTAAACAATGAAATAATCAATTAATGACATAAAATACTTAAACGGCACTTCACTTAAAGCAATATGTACCAATTAAAATCAACATTCATACCCTTAGGGAACAAAGTGTCAAATTTTAATATGTAAACTGCTTCTTTATAAAGAAGCTTATTCTTACTGATACCCTCACCCAAAAAAACACAGACTACTTTTTCCAAAATAGTGGTTGTACTACCATGTGCTTCCAAAAAATGTTGTGCCACTGAACTTTGTTCTTTTTTATTTACTATATCACGGACATGTTCTAATAATCTTGTTTTAAAAGCCATTTTAGACTCCCTTACATAAAACGTATTACAAGGACATCAGAGGGCATAAATAATCCCCTCAGTATCACATTCATAGTTCCTACATACTTCAAATTTACGACCATTAATAAATTCAAAAGGAACAATAAATTTGCATGCCTTGCATTTGCCACATCCTACTGTACACCTCTACTACTTAGTGATCCATATCAAATCTCCTTAGGCCTATGAAGTCTAGATTTCACCAAGAAACTCTTAATATTGCAGCCCACTCTATAGGAAGCAACAAGTTTCTTTGGCATCCAAGAACAACCAGCTTTTAAATTTGATAAAAATTGCCATTGTGCTTGTACCACATCAAAGAGCCTATTACTGAACCCACTATATGTGGTAACAAAATGCATATTATATTCAGATTCATTATCATTAATTTTCCTGGGAGCACCCTTCCATTTTTTTATTCTTATTTCCTCTATATTCATTATTAAATCTAGACCATACTTTAGTAATTAGGCCTTCACCATAACCTCTTTTTTCAAACATCCCAAAAGTACGTCCTATTTCTCTTAAAAAATCTTGTTCATCACTGCATAGCCTAAAAAGATGTATGCACTCACCATAAGGTAAAGCATCTATCGTATGTCCAGGATGACAACTTGTTGCTTTCAAATAATGAATATCCCCTTGAAATTTCCTATGTACATTTGTAGTTAATATGCCATCTTGATTAAGTATCAAATCCACATCATTCCAAGATGGCCGCCGACTAGTCTAGTCCTTACTCTCTGAGCTCCTCACAGCTATTTAACTTTTGGGTTTTTTTACAACTTTATATCAACCTTTTTCCTCAAATTTTTATACTAAAAGATTTTATAAATCTTTTTCTATGCATTTGGATTATTTTTTCTTCTGGACTTATTATCCTGGGATTTATTTTACCTCAGAACATTCTTGGTCTCTCTGCTGCTGGGACTCCTACTGCTCCAGTCTGTTCCTGGTTCCTGGTATCCTGTTGACTGCATTCCATTTCTGGGCATGGCTACAAAATCTGACTCCATGGAGACTCAGCCTACAAAGGCCAAATATACTTCAATGCTCTCTCCTGAAAAGATTCAGGTTCAAAAGACTGAAATCATCTAGACAACCTACAGAAACTATTAATGTAAGTAATAAAGATTTAAATGGCTCAAATTTCCTTTTAGAAGAACTAAAAATAGCATTAAAACCAATCCAAAGTGCTATACAAAACTTTTCAGAACAGTTTACAGACTTTAGTAAATCTTTAAAGCAAATAAACGATAGTATTGTTACTATTGAAAATAAACTCTTAGCTTTGGAAGTTAAAACAGACTTATTGGAAAGTGACTTTAAATCTAGAGATAAAACTATTTCAGATTTACAAGCTAAAATATTGGATCTGGAAGCCAGGAGTCGAAGAAATAACATAATTATTCGTGGTTTACCTGAATCTTATGACAATAAAATCTTGTTATCTGTGACTAAAAATATCTTTGAAACACTGTTAAATTGTGAAGCTTCTTCAAAATCTATAATTGTAGAGAGAGCACACAGAGCACTGCGTACAAAGCAAGATTCTTCCACACCAAGGTTAATTTATACTAAGTTACTAAACTTTCAAGACACTTTCCAGATCCTAGAAACTGCTAAAACAAAGAAACAATTCATATGGAAGTCTCACAAACTATCATTTTCCCAAGATCTTCCTGCACAGATCAAATTAAATAGACAAAACTGGCCCCCTATTGTGCTGACTTGATAAAAAGAGGGATTAGATTTCGAATGGCTTATCCTAATACCTTGTCTTTCACAGCTAATGACAAAAGATTTGTATGTTCAGATCCTAAAGATGCAAAAGACATTTTTCTTAAAACATTTAAAAGCTTCCTGACACTGTATCTTAATATTCTACTGTTAAAGAACTACAATAAGGTTTGATTTTTTTCATTTCTTTACTCTGACAGTATTTGTGTTACATGATTTGTAATTCTGGTGTGACATAATTATATTAGCTTAAGAACTTGTCATGTAATTTACACATGATAGATTTGGTGTGACAGTGTGCAGTGACAGGATATATGCTTGTTAGATTTGTGTGGATTAATAGAAGCATTTAAATTGCTGTATTTACTTTTTCTCTTTCTCTCACATATGCTTGCTGTGTAAATAGATAATATGTTAATTTTACTACAAGCTTTTGAGTTACAGCCTTCTGTGTAAGCTAAATGATTTTTGGAGGGAAAAACATTCCATCTCAACATTCTAGCAAGAAAATCTTCCCCTCAGAGTTCCAGCTGATGCTCTGCATGAACATGCACACACTACAGTCTCTCTGAGATGGATGGTGATGTCATCATTTGTGAGGAAAGAAGGACAGTTTCAAATACACAAGTCTGCTTGTTTTCAACAAATATTCAATAGTGCTAACTTTTTAATAGATCTGGCTATTATTTAAAGTGTTTTCTCTTCATAAATGAAGGTTGCTTTTAAATTTAAACAGATTCATGTCACATAATATATTCAGTGACTTTTAGTGTGTCTGCATGACTTCAAAGCAAGCTGCTACTTTCATAAAGCAGAGTGAAAATGTTTCTGGAAACAAATGAACAGGTTAGTTTTATATATTAAAATTCTAAAGGATGTGTAAGGAAATGAACATATTTTTCTATTCAGAATATTTTTTCATACAATATTTTATATTATACTGAAGTGTTTAATTTGACAAATGTTACAAAGTATACCTGTTCATATGAAAGTTTCATGTTCTTTCTATTCTCTGCTCTCTTTCTTCTCAGAGACTGGATGTGATATTTATGATTAGTAGTTTATGTTTAAGAAAGCCTTTACTTATTTGAAAGGTTTGAAATAACTATCTTTAAACATGATTAGCTGAATCTACCTGTATATATTTAAGCCCTTAGATTTACTGCATTTAGCTTGCTTGTTTCTGTTTTAATTAGATGTTCAAAATGTTTACTTTAAAAGCCTTGTCTTTTCATGCTGTTTGGCTATGTTACATCTATAGCTTAGAAGAATAGTATGGCTACATAACCTAACAGAGTCATTAGTAAAATATTCAAAAGTAGATTTAAAATTATATGTATGCACATTGTTGTACATTCAGTCCAATATATATGATGCTGTTTAAGTTACTATTTAATAATATAATTATACTTTATTCATGTATATTAACTAGTGTTAAAACCTTACAGCTTATAATATTTCATTTTGAATAGTTCCTGTACTACTATTATCTAGTTAATAGATGCATCTCCAGACTGAATTGTTTTTCATTTTGAGATATGGTTGCTTGGTAGTTGTTTTTGCTTTATTTGAACTATAACTAAATACTCATTCTACAGGTATTAGTGCTTTTATCATACTAATGGTCATGTTGATTAATGAAATTATCACTAAAGTACTAAAGAAGGTTCAGTAGATAGTGCATGACTATTATCTTTAGTTCAGTAATGCTATGCTTATTTACTTATATTATAATGTTACCAGTTGGTTTTGTTATACTTATATATGTTATCTTACATATCTTTCAGTTTTAATTGTATTACTTCTTATGATAGAGTGTTCTAGTTAAGCAGAGTGTGATTTATTTATTATTTACTTGTTTCTCTTTCTCTTGAAATACTTGAGGAAATACATTTAATCACTATAAATTTCATTTTAAGGATAGGAGCTTTAGATTAGTATTAGAAGTAGGGATTAAGCATGTTGGACGTCTTGAAATTAGTTAATTTTGTATATATTTTCAGTAGTATTACTCGGACTTTATGTTATGTTAGGCTTCCTTTGAGTAATTTGTATTCTAACTTGAGGTTATTATTATCTATAATTACAATGTTTTTATGTTCTTCTGCTCTTCCTTTATCACAGGGGATTGGTGGGTAGGCACTAGGGTTAGGATAAAGGTCATTATTATACATTTCATGGTTCTTATAAAACCTTTTTTCTTTTTTCAACAAATGTTATTTGATGACTTGCTTGAATACTTAAAGACTGTTTTTCTTTTATTTTTTCTTCTTCTTTTTAATATTGTGTTGGATTTGCACCTTGAGTTCACTTTTATAGCATCAATAATGATTATATTTGTAGAATATGCCTGTTGACATAATTTTAGATTCTTGGAATGTTAGAGGCATTCAAGATAAAGCGAAAAAGTCACTATTATTTCATATGATCTTTAAATCACAGGCTAACATTTGTTTTATTCAAGAGACCCATATTTCACGTATTGATTGGAATAAAGAGTTAAAAAAATGGATCAAAAGATTATAGCTTCAGGTGACTCATCTAACTCCAGAGGTGTAGCTATAATCATTAAACAAAAATTCATTGGGAATATTATTGATGAGAAATTTGATGATGAGGGAGGTGGTGCTTATTTACGCTTCTATTGCTGGTTTGGACAAACCCTTATTAATTTTAAATCTATATGGCCCATGTAATTCACAACATTTGTTCATTTTAAAATTTACAATATTCTTGCATCCTATAAGGATCATCATATTATAGTGGGTGGTGACTGGAATGCAGTTATAAACCCTGTAATTGATCGTTCAGCTCCACTGTCACCTATAATCTTCAATCTACTCTGGCTATAAATGATTTGATGACAGAATATAATTTAATAGATCCCTCCGCACTGTTAAAAATATAAACAAGAATGATATATATACTTATTATTCTAAGTGCTATCATTCGTGGTCCAGATTAGACTTCTTTCTAATTTCAGATTATATTTCAAAATATATTGTGGACTTTACTACAGAACCCAGATTCTTTTCGGATCACTCAAGAATTTCACTAAAATTGAACATAAAACCCAATATCAAAAATAAAACTATGTTTAATAAGTGGACCTTAAATAATAACTTATTGTCAAATGAAGATATTTGCAAACAAGCTTCAGAAATCCTAAATGAAATGGTGAATAGTCTTGAATCATCAGACATTCCTTATGACATACAATGGGCTGCATGTAAAGCAAGATTAAGAGGTTTATTTATTAGTAAAGCTGCTTTTTCAAAAAACAATACTTTAAGAAAGAGGAATTCTTAAAATCAAGAATTTCTTCGTTGGAAAATCATCTTAGTCTGAACTATGATGCTACCTTAGAAAAACAAATTTTTGATTGTCAGAAAGATTTAATTCTGCTTCACCAAAATAACCTCTCCTTAGCTGAACAAAAGCTACTTGCTTCATATTCAGAGTGGGCCCAGGTTCCATCTAAATTGTTAGCGAGAATTATTAAAGTTAACTTCAGAAATCCAAATATTACATCTTTATCTTATAATAACAGATTATATAATACTGATGAAGAGATTATTCAACTTTTCACCTCTCTTTACACTGAGTTATATTCAGGTTCTTCTAATTCTGTTAAAGACAATCACTCAAAACTCTTTTTAGACTCTTTGCAGTTCCCTAAACTTAATGATAATCAGCAAAACTACTTTCTACCCTATATCGGTACAAGAAATCTCGGATTCAATAGATAATCTTAAATTGGGTAAATCTCCGGGACCTGATGGTTTTACTCCAGAATTTTTCAAATTGGTAGTTCTTCCCTTTCTATTTAAAGTTTACAATCATATAAGAGTTAATGATATCTCAGATATTCATTGGAACACATCCAAAACCATTCTAATTCTAAAAATAATAAAGATAAATCTGACCCAGTAAATTATAGACCCATTTCTTTAATTAACGTGGATATTAAGATTCTGTCATCTATTCTGGCTAACAGATTGAAACAGATTTTACCCTCAATTATCTCGTCAGATCAATCAGGTTTTATGTCTCAGAGACATGCTTGGGATAATACTCTATCTTTAGAGACTATACTTCATCTCATTAAGAAAAATCCAAACCCTATATATGCTTTGATTATAGATGCATCAAATGCCTTTGACAGAGTATGTTGGAACTTTCTATTTCAAACTATGTTATGTTTTAATATTCCCTTATTCTTTATAAATTTTTAAAAGTTTTATACAAGAATATGTTTACTAGACTATACATTAATGGTCAATTTTCTGCTCCGATAAAGATCACTAAAGGAACAAGACAGGGTTGTCCATTGTCCCCTTTTCTTTTCAACATTTACTTAGAACCTTTGCTATTGTTTATTACTCAAAATACTTTTCATAACATCCCTAGAATTCTTAATACTAATATTCATTTCTCTGCTTTTGGATGATTTAGTAATCTACTTTCAAACTCCATTATCTGATTACAGAAAAATAATGAATTCTATTGATTATTTTTCTTTGGTTTCCAACTATCTTTTAAATTCTACAAAAACTCATATTTTTCCCTTAAATCATTTAGCACACAAATCTTTTTTGTTTCCAGGCGATCATTTTCAGTTTACTTATAATATAAAATATTTAGGAATCAATTTAGAACACAATAATAAATCTTCCTTTCAAAATAATATTAATAAATTATGGAACTCTATATTGTCTGATATGGACAGATGGAAGCATCTAAACCTTTCATTTCTTTCAAGGGTGGCCATTATTAAAATGAATATTCTGCCTAAATTTCTTTACCAATTCTCATCATCTGATCAGATAATTTCAAAAATTTTTTGAGTCTGTAAATAAAGCTTTGGCAAAATTCATATGGTTCCCTAAATCTGTTAGAATTTCCTATTCTAGATTGGCATTTTCGAAGGACAAGGGAGGTTTGGGTTTACCTAATCTTTATCTCTATTATTTGATTGTCTCATCCAATAAACTTCTTACTATCTCTAAATTCAATAACACTTCTTATCCAAATCACCCTTTATGGATAAAATTATGGTATTATTATGTCATTTCTAATAATTTAAATCCTGAAGCTATTCCTTTATCTCTCTGGATAGTTTATTTATTAAAAATATATCTACAGTATTTAAACAAAAGATTAGAGATTTCCAAACCTTACTCAAAATGTGTAAACTAGAAAAGATCTCGCACCATGTTCAGCCAATTCATCTAAACCCAAATATATTATTGGACAATAAACTTTTGAACTTAACAAACTATCCTTTAATTAAAAATCTAAAAGTAGGAGATGTTTTGAAATATCTTGACTTGCCTTTATCTGACTGGCATAAGTTATTGAAAGTAAACTGGAATTACTCACCAATTCTTACACAACTAAGAGCAATAATTAAAAACAAATTTGTATCTCTGGTCCCCATAGACTCACAATTGAAAAACCTTAACACGATTATCAAAATACTTTCATCATCTGATAAAATGCTCTCAAACTCATATAAATTAATTAATTCTTTAATGATGGACCACAACTGTCTTTTATCTAATGTTTGGTTGAATTATAATTCCCAATTGTCAGAATCTCAGAAAGTCCTGGCTATTAGACACACTAAGGAATTTATCCCTTTTAAAAATTAGCATACACACAATTAATGATTAATAATGATGCCTACTTTACCCCAATCAAATTAAACAAATTTAACCCAAATAAGTCCCCTTCGTGTTCATGCTGTTCTCATCCCCAAGCAGACCTCCTTCATATTCTATGGTATTGTCATTTTTCTCACAGATTGTGGACATCTTTGAAAGTCAGACTGCAGAAAATGGGATATCAAAATCCACGTTGACGTGGGAATTTGCTATTCTACATATTCCATTGATTCATCTTTCAAAAGTTGATATTCATGTTATCATTTTTATTTGCTCATTACTAAAACTTTATATAATGCAAAATTGGATTGATCGTTCTAAATTAAAATGGGTTACTTTCCAGAAAATGGCTTTTAAATTTATTGATGCTCAAAGATACTTAGGTGGAAGTCCAAAAAAAAAGCTATTAGAAAGGTTGTGATAGAAAAGGTTCTAAACATATTAAATAGTTAATGTTAAATATTTTTTTTTTTCTCTCAGGTTGCCTAACTTGTATATAGTGTACATATGGTGTATGTTTTATTTCTAAATAATTTATCAAAATCTCATGAAGGCTGTTATCACTAGATGAATTGTTATATGTTCATTTATGCCTTCTTGTTATGTATAATCTTTTAATTGTCTTGCTATTCATATAATTAATAAAAAAATTTTTGAAAAAAAAAAAAAAAAATCAAATCCACATCTAGAAAGGACACCATCTTCCCTATCTGGATACCATCAAATGTAAAATTAAATCTTTTCACCTGTAGCGCATCCAACAAGGTCTGCACTTCCTGTTCACCATCATCACATAAAAAAATTAAATCATCAATAAATCTAAAATAACACAACATATTGACATTTTTTTTCTATAAATATATTCTACTTCAAACAATCCCATAGTTAAGTTTGCATATGAGGGGGCAAAAGCCGCCCCCATCGCTTTTCCACATTTCTGATGATAAACTTCATTACTGAACTCAAAGTAATTATATTCAGACAAAAATGTACTAAATCTACAATATATTCTGTGGTGGGGGATTCCCCCAGGAAGAATCTAATAGCCTCAAGACCATGACAATGTTTAATATTCGTATATAAACTTTTCACATCTAGGGTTACAAAGCACATACTATTTTTCCACTGTATTGACTTTAACTTACATAAAAAATCCAAAACATCTTTCACATAAGCTGGTAATGAAACAACCTTAGGTAATAACAGAAAGTGCAACAATTGACCTAAGCTATATGTGAAATAATTACTGCCTGAAACTATAGGACGCCCCGGAGGGGCCTGTATATTTTTATGAATTTTTGGTAAACAGTAGAATGTGGCAATACTATAGCTATTCATAATCAATTTTTTTCAGAACATCATCATTAGTTAAATAACCTAGACTAACACCTCTATTGAGTAAAGATTTGAATTCATCCAATGCTTCCAAATAGTTAATATCAACCTTAGAATAAACCAGATTATCATCTAAATGTTCGTAGCACATCTTCAAATGCTGTGATGCATGCATAACAACCAATCTATTCCATTTATCAGGGGATTTAAAAAGCAACTGTTCATTCATAGACATATGTAACAGTGTTGTACATTCCTCTTATGTTAAATTATAAACAATATTGTCTTTTGCACTTAAAAACATATTTAATTCTGTTTCAGCAAAAAAATCCACAGTTCTATGAAAATAATTGATATCAGCTTCATGAAAACCTGGAATATATCTGCTGTGTGTCTTGACACGGCTACTAATCAAGTAAATTATAAGCATTATATTCCTCATCTGAAGCACAAGAAAAGTAGTTCTCCTCAATACTGGAATCAGTGACATTATCACAGTCACTTTGTTCACTGTAAGTTTTAGAATTAAACATTCATTCCAACTGTAATTTTCTAACTAGTCCAAAAATATCTTTTTTTAACTTCATACAGCTTAGGGATAACAGTGGGAACATACTTTAAACCACAGTTCAGTACAGAAAGTGCAATGCTAGAAAACACATACCCGGACAAATTGATGACATAGCTGTTATTCTCACCATTTGGTTCATTTGTAATAATTGTTCTGGGGGGGTGTCGAATTCCATTGAAAAACTGTCTCTCTCTTTTCCGTTTTCTGTTTGGGGGTTCTTCAATTCGGCCATTCGGCCCATTCTGAAAGTATACCATCACTGCCCTTCTCTCATTTCTAGACTCAATTAACCTTGCACGTGGCTGAAAAAAATTGTCTCCAATCTGTTCCTTGACCTCTCCAAAGCCTTTGATACTTTTTACTACCCCTTACTCTTATCCCAACTCTCCTCTCAACCTCTCCCCTCTGACTATCACCTGGTTCACTAGCTACCTCTCTAAAAGACAGCAAGCTGTAAAATGGAATAACTCATTCTCTTCATTTCCACATACCCCAACCAGTGTTCCCCAGGGTTCTGTCCTTGGCCCCCTCCTCTTTAACATTTTCATAAATAACTTCCACCAGTCTCTCTCTGATACCACACTAGTCCAATATGCTGATGACTCAACTATTATCTGTTCAGCAGACACCCCCTTTGACCTTCTTCGCAAAACTCTGTTAGCCTTCTCTAATACCGAATCTTGGATTCATAGAAATCACCTTGCCTTAAATCCCAATAAAACAAACCTAATGCTCTTCTCCCCATCCAGAAACACCAATATAGACAAAAACTCTTTTACAGTAACTGCTCAGAATACCACCCCCATAGAAATAGTGTCACATACCAAACTGTTAGGTGTCATAATCAATGAAAATTTAAAATATGACATACACATTCAAACTAACATAAAAAAAAAAAACCTAGGTCTCCTGTACAGACACAATCGGTACCGCTCTCCTTTTACCAGACAAACCCTTACCTCTACTTACCTCCTACTCTTTCTTGTGTATGGTACTCCCTTATTCACTAACCTTCAGCTTGGCTTACAGGCCAAGCTGGTAACCTGATACAATAAGATCTCAAAATTTTCCACCAACTCCAGAAACACCTCTCACCATTGCCTTTCTCTGCACTCTCTGCAATGGCTTGAACTTTCCTAACTACATCAAAGTTCTTAAACTTACTACTATCCACAAGCTTATACTCCAACCTTCTAGCTGCCCCTCTCTCTCTACCTCCTTAACCCCATATATTCCATACTGCCCACTTAGATATGAAATCCATAATCTTCGAAAAATATATAAACCTCTTCAACCCCCAGGACACCTACTATTATCATGCTCCTTAGCTAAACTCTGGAATTCTCTTCCTGCCTCCCTTCATAATATCCAAAGCCATTCTAACTTCAGATCCCTTCTGCAGGCTCATCTAATCTCAAAGTGGGAATGCTCCTGTTCCCATACTACATAACTTCAATACCATCTCTCAAGCAGTACAGCTTATACTTGCTTCTACAGTGCTTATCTATTTCTGCATCTACTTCCTCTGCCTGACATTTGTTAACTCCCCCCTAAACCCACTCTCTCTCCACTAAAAAACATCCTTTTATCTCACCTTTCTCCCTCTATTCAGATTTCTCTGGATCCCCCCCAAAAAATGTTTATACACTGTAATTATACTTTGTAAATATTACTCACTCCATATAATTGCATATATACTTTGTATATATTACTTAGGCTATTGTATTACATTCCCTTTTCTTTTTAACTATGCTTTTCATCATCGCATGCTACCACTGTTCTGGAACTTTGGAACTTTGTATATCCATCTATGTTTGTATCTATAACTATTGAATAACTGTCAATATCTGTGGAACTTTTCTCCCTAGGCCTCTACTGAAAACGGGCTTTTCCAGCCCAGTGGACAATCCTGATCATCAAACTGAAATAAATAAATAAAATTACGTAAAATGAGGGAGAGCAGCAACTCCAGCTGGTGTAGACATGCACCAACAGTGTGGCACACAGCTTTATGCACCATCCCTGGCAATTCAGCATGGGTGATATAATTACCACCTCTGCCACTGCTCACAGAGGGTACCAATAGACCAGCCTCTAAGGCAAGACTACCAGAAGGGGCAAGAAGTGCAGGTGCAGCAGAGGCACTGCTGCCAGGCTGGCTCCCAGACATGCTGGGCAATGGTGCTGGAGCCAGTTGAAGGGGGGAATAGTCAGATCCTGTGGGGCAGGCCTACCTCGCTGTGCTGTGGAGCATTTAGAGATGTAGTACACATGGATGACATGGAAAGTTTGACATGTAATAAAAAAATAAATACAAAATAAAAAAATATTAAATAAAAATAAAATAAAAAAAGAAAAGATAAGGGTTGGGGTGAGAGAGAGAAAAGAGATAAGATTAGTACTTTCATATGTGACATAGAATGCATTGATACAATTATTTGACTCAATTATGTTAACTTTTACTTTTAATACTATCAGCTCTTAATAGATAACTTTTACTTTTAAGAATATCAGCTCCTAACAGATGCACACTATACTGCAGTTTGCAGCAAGTACTATTTGACATGTGCATGCATTGCACAAATGCATGTTCCATTTCTACAGATTACAGTTTACAGCAGGGGATGTGTGCCACTGGTATACAGTTTTTACTTTAAACATTTAAATCACACATAATTGACGAAATAACAGTATTGTATAGTTGAGAGGTGTGGTCTTTAAACCTACAACCTCCAGCTAAAGCCTAATATTGGACTCTTGGTTTGTGCAACAGACTAATGCATGCATACTTGCTTTTACAGTTGAGATATGCATGATCAATTTGACAAAACTATAAAATACAAAAAAGTTATCTTTAACTTTTAATGCTAGAATAGCACAACTGTTCTTCTGCATACATACTGTATGACATGCTTCCCTCATCCTCGCCAGTCTAGCCCTATGGGTTCATACACTGACCTCATGGTCCCTGGCAGCTGTGGATAAAACAGAACAGAATACCATTCTGAAAATCAATCTTGCCTATATTCAGCTTTTAAGTCTTACAAGTACTTTCTGTAGTTGATGCTTACAAAGTGTGGGATGTCCACAGTCCTAAATTCCCCGATCCAGCAGAGCAGCGGAGGGCATCCCTTTTCCTCCTCTGGAGGTCATTGTATTGATGCTTACATTGTTTACCAGCATGGGGGATACCGGTGGTACTGGTTACAGTCTGGGCTAAACTATACCAAGCTTCCAACTTATACTCGGCATCAGAATACTCCCTCTGCAAAAGCCTGGCACTGAGGTCCTTAACTAAGAGTCCAATAAAAATCTTGGACCACTAGACACTCCATCTCTGTGCCCTAAACCTGACACCTTCCCCACAAACACCTGCCATGTCTGCCCCAGATCTAGAGCAATGGAGAATGATGTTTTCCTACCAATTACAGTCCTCTCGCTTACTGGGAGTGTGCACACTGTTTGAAAATGTTGCACTCTACTTACAATCCGGCAAACATAGTGCTTGGCAGTGCACACCTCTGAGCACCATGTGTGTGTGATGGTAAGTGGGGTGCAAAGGTAGAAGGCAAAGCAAATTCAAGGTTATTGGATGTACAGGCAGGTGTGTATGTGTGTTAGACAAATGTGAAGGCCATGACAGTCCAGATAGCAGAAATATACTTATAGGAATATAATTCATAATATACCCACAGTCATACATTTTAGAATAAATGTGATAATACATAGATAAATGAATACATAACTGGCATAATGCTAGTGGCTCAGCTCTCATACATATAATTAATATCAGCTATACCATATCAAGTGTTATAAGTGAGAGTGACTATAATGCCAAGTGTAACAGCAGTAAAAGTGTGTGGAATATGTTGTATTCAACCCAGGACCATGTGTATGGTGGTCCTACACTTTCACCTGTTGCCACAAGAAGGTTGAGAAAATGCGTGTCTATGTTGCAATTCATTGCTATAAATTGCAATGCCACAACAGTAAAACAATGCTCGTACACCCTGTACTAGAAGCCAGGACCATCTGTACTCCAGCCTTACACTTACCCCTGCTGCCACAGGACTAGTTGCATAACATTCCCTATCTTACTAATCATTCTTAAAGTCTCGCTGTTATTGACTGTGCAATGTCACAGTGATGCCCAAGAGTATTACTTGAATGCATCCAGTTTCTATTTTTGGCTGCCTGAGTGCTGTCTGACCTGTTGTCCAGTTTGCACACTACCATGCTTCATACAAAAGAGATAAGCACAGCCAAACCTAACATTCATTTTTTTCTCCAGTTTGCTGTGTTTGTGCTAAGCAGCACATCTTGCAAACAGTGGCCCATGTCTACCACACAAAAAAGGAATAGTAATCTATGCCATACACACTAGAAAATATTAGTACAAGTGAGATATTTCTACATACGTCTGGATTAGAAGTCTCACTCCAATGCACCTTTAGAACACAGGATAGGTGCCTTATCCTTCTTTGCCACACAAAAACTTTGCATCAAAGAACTTAAATCAGTATGCACACACCCAACTGTAACAGCATCTACACTGATATCAAACCATACAAATGTTACTTGTATATGCATTAGTTTTGGATGTAATACACCTAGTGGCTACACAACCTGTCATGATTATTGCTTGCAAATATACAGCTCTGCCTTACATTTCTGTATTTGTTGGCCATGCTTCATTTATCTTAGCAGTAATCTGAGACAAGTATTGTGAAGGCATTCTATATCACTGGCCTTAAAATGTGTGAAGATATTAAGCAGAAATAATATCATATGCAGTTACCAAATGAAGGGTAGTTTGGATGTGAAGGAACACAATCTGTGACTTGTGTGCTGCTTACTTGCATTTCTAACCTTACGTCTAAGTCTTTGTAGATGAGACCTGACTCACCCACTGGAAGTAAGGCAGCCTGCAGAGCTTTTGTGTTTCCCTTCTCCCAAACACTAATCAGTCACAGTTGCAATCCATTAAAACCAAACACTGAGGGAGAGCTGCACTCTGTTTACATCCCTACACGGATCAAATTTTTTGGGATTCAGCAATTCTAATGAGTTCACACCTTATTTGTATTTTTACTATGCTGACAGGCCTGAATCTATACCATAGAAAGGCAATTGTAAAACTAGGCAAGCTGATGGTGGGGACACTTGTTTATGTTGGAAAGACTGCACATAATATTTCTTCAGGATATATCTGTACAGAGAAGTACTGCACTTCAGAAAGTATGCTTCCATTTGGTCAGTTACATACTGCATATGCTGGAATGTATTTAAGAAATATCTGAATCATAGGCTTTTACACTTTTATCTGTATGCATTAGTTAGAAATGTACTGATGGCATGGGCATGTTTGCCAAGCCATTTTAGAAGTATACATGACTGCTCTACATGAAAATGGAATGCTGTGTGATAAATACATACACATGTTTCAGGGACAGTTCCTCTGACAGAACTTTTACCATTTCAAAGAGGGTTTGTTAGCAAATTGTGTCATTTTAATTTTCATTGGGGGGGTGAGCATAGGTGAGTAACTGTTATGGCACAAACAAGGATAGAATGTTCTTTTGTGGGGGGGACAAAGGTGAGTTTCTGTTATGGCACAGACAAGGATATGCTGCTCTATTAGTGTGATACAAGGATATGCCACTCATTCTTATTATTACACGATACATTCCAGGTTCAGGACTTAACTTGAAATACAGCAGTTGACACAGTTTTGTCTGTGTAGACTCCTTTCCGTGGCTGTATTACAAAACTTTTGGAATATGCAGGACAAATCAGCAAAGAGTCTACATGGATGCTTTATAGCTTATTGAATAGCTCCACCATGTTGGATTGGTTGATTAGCATGCAATTCAGCTGCTTATGCTGTAATTAACATACTTCATGTTTACCTGGTTTGCACAGGAGTGTGTGCCTCCACATGGTGCTTACTGAATATAAAACTCTCCACAGCCGTGTGTACATCCCAGTTCATTGCACACACAGTGAAAACTGACTGTGTATGCTTTACTGAATCCCCCTGATGATGTTTACTTTTGATGTGATGGCTAGTCAGTAAAGACAGACTCTAGCCAAGAGTAACATTCATCAAGAAAAATGTCATTACCTACCCCCTAACAAAAACTGTGTATAAATGTAACTTGCCAAATTGTCAATGCATAATGACAGAGTGTTACAATGAATTAACTGTGCAAACATTTATGAAAGTATTTTCTCAATCACCATTTAGGAAATATTGATAAAACATCAATGCAGTTATCCCTGGACGGTCAGGTACACTATACACTTATGAGAGCTCAGTGTAGTCCATGTCCCATGTAGGGGCACTTGGTCATAACATATATGCAGTGACAATAATTTTGCTTTGTCTGGAGAAATATTTATGAACATGGTGGGAGAAGGAGTACAGAGACATTATTTCTTGGAGACTGCTGATCACCAGAAAGCCTAATAACTGCTTTATAGGTGACAGCTTGGAATCTGTGCTTATAGTGGTCCTGGTTAGAGAAGGAGCAGAGTGCATTGCTTCTTGACTGTTTCTGGTTGGAGAGTGAGTGTCTGTGCTTAATGTTCCTGATTGGTCTGGTTGCTATTCAATGCATGTACCAGAAAAAGGCTACAAGCCTGCAGACCCTTGCATCATCTGGGATAAAACTGCGGATCACCAAACAGGCTGCTTCTTTTCTTAGGATTGGTGCTAACATTTTGCTTCTGGTGAGAGAAGAAGCAAAGGGGCATTGTATCCCAAAAGAGTGAAGCTGTGGTGAGACCAGCATTAGTAGTAGCCAGGTAGCAGTCATTCATACGACTCCCATCTTTTCATCATTCTTGACAAGCTAATTTTTTGTTCTCAGTAAGTATTGCTTGATTTGCCTGATTTGTTTCTAACATCAGAATATCTGTCTAAATACTTCATCCTTAAATTTTCAGGGTCTACGTATTAGTTTCCCCTCAAGTGTTTGGCAGTGCTCTGCACAGACTCAGACACCTTGAGTGACATTTTCCTGTGAAAGCACAACTGAAATTTCTCCAATACTTAGTTGCACACAGGACAACTAGTTGCAGTGACAAGCCCTGTCCACATAGTTACAAACTGGATACTCCTGACAGTGATTGATATTCTCACCCCAGCTGTCTAATCAATAAAAAAGGGTCTCTTGCCATGGATATGAACTTTCCTACTGTTTCCATTACTGCCTTGGTGGATATGGGCATGCTGAGGCAATGTAGAAATTGCCTCATGTTTACTGACAACCAGTAATTCTCAAACAAACTGATATGGTATGTGAGAGGTGTATTTACACAATGTCGCTGGAGGCAAAGCTCTCACATAAAAGTACTCCTGATGTCAATAAGGTTGTCAGTAGTACACATGCTGAACCCATCACGCACAATTCAAAGCAGATATATTGATCCACGTATGCTGAAGCACTTACATGTAATCTTCCTAAACCACAAAGACCTCTTAGATGAAGTTCACATAACAAATACCCACTGCAGCCCCAAATGCGCTCTTTCAAAACAACACTCACATCAACACATAGAGCTATATTTCATGGAGCCTCTACCTCTAAGCCCATAAGGCAAGCCAACACAATCCAACATTTTAGTCATTGGAGACTCCATTGTAAGACACACTGATGTCCTCTCACCAGGCTGAGTAAAAATAAAGTTACGGTCAGTTGCTTATCAGGGGCTAGGATTCACCACATTACACATGCACTCAGGTCATTGGACCACAATTACCAAAATGACTCAGTCATAGTTCATATGGGAGTAAATTAATTGAGATGTACCTCCCTAGACTATATGAAGAGAGACATCATGAAGCTCTCAAAATATGTGTCTCAGGCTGGTATGAGCCTAGCATTGAGCAGCATTTTACCTTCTTCAAGGATGATGCTGCAATATGAACAAAAATGATTGACTTTAATAACTGGCTTAATTTTTAGTGTCATTCTAAGAGAGTGCAATATTTGTCAGCATGGAAAGAGATGGCCAACAGACCACACTGCTTTGCCAGGGATGATCTGCACTTCTCCTCTAAAACACTGTCTTCCCCCATAGTGCCTTTTTTGGGCAATGCCAAACTGAAAGTACTTCCAACATAGCAAATCAAAACCAAGAAAATCTAAAGATATTACTGCTCAATGCTAGGAGTATAAGCAAAAAACTCCACTCTGTAGAAGCTCTCTTTACCCTACAGAATGCTGACATCTGTGGAGTCACTGAGCCATGGTTTAAAGCCTTGGAGAGCACACCAACAGTGCAAGGTTTTAATGACTTCCACACATTTAGGCCAGCTACTTCACAGGCAGGAAATAAGCTGGAAGTGTCTCTATTTACATCAAAAATAAACAAACTTCAAAGCTGGTCAAACAGGATAATGCAGTTGAGCTGCTCCATGTTCAAATCACCATAGATAAAATCCCATATGACTTCCTTGCAAGCTATAGGTCCCCCACTATGACCCAGGAAACTCATACCCTGTATTTAAACTTATTAGAAACACTAACCGTCGAACCCAATACCATATTCATGGGTGACGTTAATTACCCCACTATTAACTGTGAATTCTATATGACACCAAGCATACATGCACAGAGATTCCTGGATTTTGTCAACACAAACTCCCTGGACCAGATAACCAGGGGTTCAACCATACTGGATGTGGTCCTCACTAATATTGTTAGACTGCTGCACACCCCCTACTGTAATGCCTTCCCTGGTAGGTCAGACCACAAAATGGTCACCTTTGAAATAAAAATAAAAGCTGGACCCCCAGCTAAACCTGAAATATTCAGGAGCTATTCTAAGGCTAACCTCCTGCTATCAAGTGAGAACCTGGCAAAATTTCAAGGCCCCATAAACCATGAGAATACTGCTGTTTATGTAGAACAGTTCACAGAAATCCTGTACAAGCATGTTAGTAGCTACATAGAGGCAGTTGCATCTACCAGGAAGAAGTACAGTACCAACTCAATAAAAGCCACCCTGGTGGAATCACAAAATCAATAGGCTGTATAACAGGGGGAAGAAAATCATAGCAAAAATTAAGAGGTACAGCACCCAATAGGATAAAAGTACTCTCATCAAACTAAACAAACAACTCCAAGGACAAATAAAGTCTACCAAAGCCAAATCTGAGGTAGGTTTGGCCTCGCAGGCCAATGACAACCACAAAGCATTCTTCAGCTATGTTCATAACCTCAAAGGCAATACACAGTTGTGTGCAGAGCTCATTGTAACTCGATCCACCTATACCGAGCCAGAAGATATAGTAAACCTCTTGGCTGATAAATTCAGTTCCAACTTTACTCTTTTCTCTCCCTCAAAAAATTCATTTCCAACTTTACTCCTCTCTCTCCCTCAACCTTCCCTTAGGAAATATTATCAAATATAGCCCCCCCTACTATCACTAGGGAACAAGTCCTTAATGCCTTCTCTAAGACCAGAAATACTGCATCAATGACCCCAGACAATATCTCAGGATGTTTTCTAAATCAAATGAAACATGACCTATCAGGGCCTCTGGAATTACTATTTAACTATACCCTCCAAACAGGCTGCGTGATTCATGAATCGAGAAACCAAACAGTCATCCCTCTGCACAAAGGTGAGCCATCTACAGACCCTGGAAACTATAGTCCCATAAGCCTCACTAGTCTTATATGTAAAGCCATAGAAAGAATTATCATGGAGATGATCAGTAGAGATATAGTAAACCTCCAGACACTGGACCCAACCCAGTTTGGTTTCATCAAGGGCAGATCATGCCTACTCAACCTGGTGGACTTCTTTGAGAAGGTCACCAAAGCAATGGATGAGGGAAAAATCATTCACACTGCCTACCTTGACCTGGCCAAGGCATTTGACACAATACCCCACTCAGGCATTGTTGGCAAACTCAAGAGGTTAGGTGCAAACCCGTATGTCACCCGGTGGATAGCCAACTGACTCACAAACATAATATAGAAAGTTAGAACTGGGAAGTCCACCTCTACAAAGAGGCCAATCACAAGAGGAGTCCCCCTGGGATCAGTCCTTAGACCACTCCTTTTTGTCATTTACTTCTCAGAAGTCAAGGCCAGTGTCAGTGGTCTCTGGCTGACTACATTTGCAGATGATTGCAAGTTAGGAGCTGTCATTGAATCTCACACTGATAAATGTTCTCCAGGAGTGGCTGCCACAGGCAAACAACTGATGTCAGAGCCATGGACTAAAACTAAATGCCAAGAAATGCATAATAGTATCCTTTGGGAAGTCATCCATCCCTGGTAACTATCATATTGACAACACACCCCTTAGAGTTGACCCAGTAATCAGGGACTTAGCAACACACATAGATAGTAATCTAGCCTTTGACCATCATGTGTCTACAATGGTGAGGAAATCATTTTATCTTAGCAACTTATAATCAAAGATATATGGCATCTAAGTCAAAGGAAGTTATTGTTCCACTGTATTTGGCATTCATCAGACCTATTTGAGCACAGTGCCCCCTTTGGTATGTACCTCACCAGGCATATACAACAAATGGAACATCCACAGAGGTTCCTCACTAAAAGAATACAGGGCATAAGTAAAATGTCCTATGCTGATCACCTCAAGGCCATATCCCTATATTCTGTCTCCTATAGGCTTTTGAGGGGAGATCTATGCCTGGCATTTAGGACATTGTCAGACCCCACTCTGATGCACCTCATGCATAGCCACAAAACAAACAGCACCAGAATTACCCATTCTAAAGACTTAAATCTTGCCTGTGGTATAAATAGGACCTGCTGGAGAGGTAGGTATGTATCCCAGAGACTATCCCGTCTGTGGAACAGGCTCCCCATCCATGTAAAGCAGAGTTCCTCCCAAATCCAATTCAAGTGCAACTTAGACAATTGGATGGGACCCAGAAATGTATCACCTATGTCTCTAATGGACATAGGTAACACGTAAATGGTCATCTCCCAGGTCCATGCTTACACTTATCAAAGGTATCAGAGCTTGTCAGAGATTTGGGATGCATGGCTAGGCTTAAAAAGGCCCATATGGTCATTAGCCTAGTAAACACCTATGAACCTATTACTACTGATGCAAGTGAAACTTAGTAAAGTTATATTCTAGGCATATTCAGCACAGTTTCCCTATTAATGGTTGAGTGCAAAGTAGACAAACTTGCATGTTTTTAATCATGCCTGCAAAAGTTGCAACTTTATAATGTCTTGTAGAGACTAATTATCTAATGCCATTTCATTCTCAGTGCTAGATGTATTCTATTTTTATTTTTATCTTTTCTCCCCAGTTGAATGACCAAGTAATTAGTATATAAGTAAGGAGACATGGGAAAGCAATGCCCCCTTCATGGAATGAAGGGGGTACTTGGCCTTATTTAAAATATTTGTTTTTCATTTGTATTAAACTACAACTGGTTGGGTTTTTCTGACCGTAACTCACTAAGATGTGAAGCAATGTTTTATAGTAAAACCATGTTAAATTTATCACCCTGAAGAAAAGTCATATATCCAACCATAATAGAAAGTGAGTATAATAGAACATCAGACTGACAGCGTATGCTTGTGAAATTCTGCATTTAGTATTTATGAGTAAAAGGTCATATGACAGTCTGTCTTTGAAAGTTCTTAATAAAACTTTGAGAAAGTTATCCTTTGACAACCTTGTATAAAACAAACCCAAGTTTGCCACAGTATTCCTAAGGATTTAGCTGAAGCTTAGTTCTGCATTTTACTATAATGTATTGTCCCACCTTATTACAGGGAATTTTGTTTATGGCATTAATTCATTATCAAGTTACCATTGCTTGAAGATGGTTATGACATTTATTTCTGGTGAAATAACAGCTCAATAAAGCTAGATTTAGAAAATGAGCTATATTCCAC